>NW_006399856.1:6195371-6204849 GCF_000299155.1 Elephantulus edwardii | reverse complement strand
TCCAGTCAGTTGGTCAGGTGGTTGTTCTCCAGATTTCTTGGCACAACTTGGTGAGCACATCCAGGGCAGCATCTGTTAGCTGAAATATGTCAATTAGTATACTATCCATTCCTGGGACCTTATTTTTTGCATTATATCATTCAGATAAATGCACCAACAACTAGAGCCAAGGAAGAGGATACAAAAATTTTTACCAACTTTTACAATCGGAGATCAATCGAACATGCAATCAAGATGCATTGACAGTAATGGGTGACTGGAATGCAAAAGTTGGGAACAGAGAAGAAAATTCAGTAGTTGAAAAACGTGGACTCAGTGACAGAAATGAAGCTGGAGAGAGAATGATTAAATTTTGAACAATTAATGACTTATTCATAGCAAATACGGTTTTTAAGAGATATAAATGCGGGTTATACACATGGATTTCACCTGATGGTATGCATAGGAATCAGATCAATTACATCTGCGGAAAGAATCGGTGGAGAAGCTCAATATCAGCTGTGAAAACTAGGCCAGGAGCTGATTGTGGAACAGACCACCAACTACTCATATGCAAGTTCAAGCTGAAGCTGAGGAAAATTAAACCAAATCCAAGGGAACCAAAATATGACTTTGAGTCTGTCCCACCTGAATTTCAGAACCATCTCAGGAACAGGTTTGAGGTCTTGAACAGTAATGAGCAAAGACCAGACAGGTTGTGGGAGGATATCAAGAGTATCATCCAGGAAGAGTGCAAACGGTCATTGCACAGACAGAAGAGGAAAAGAAGACCAAAATGGATGTCAGAAGAGACTCTGAGATTGCACTGGAGAGCAGAGAAGCCAAAGCAAAAGGAAGTATTCAAGATACTAAAGAGCTGAACAGAAGATTTCAAAAGGCAGCACGGGATGACAAAGTAAAATATTACAATGAAGTGTGAAGGAGTTGGAGTCAGAAAATCAAAAGGGCAGAACTTGCTCAGCATTTCTTAAGCTCAAGGAACTGAAGAACAAATTGAAACCTCCAGTTGGTATAATCAAGGATGCTTTTGGCAGAATATTAAATGATCTAGGAAGTATTAAAAGAAGATGGAAAGAATATACTGAGTCACTGTATCAAAAGGAATTGGTAGACACAGAAGAATTTCATGAAACAACATATAAGCAAGATCCTATCGTGATGAAAGAAGAAGGTCAGGCTGCTTTGAAGGAAATTGCAAAAAACAAGGTCCCAGGAATAGATGTTATATCAATAAGTAGCACAATAAACCCAAATCTACCGTGTTTACTAGTCACTCCATTCCTGATAGAGATTATACATTCAAATACAAGTATTGATACTGCAGGAAGGAGATATGGGATTTGCACAGAAAAAAAATGCTAATATATGAAGTCTATCTCCATACCTTTTCAACCTGTATGCAGAACAGATTATCCGGGAGGCTAGGCTCTATGAGGAGAAGTGTGGCATCTGAATTGGTGGAAGATCTATTAACAATCTGCGTTATGCAGATGACACATCCCTGCTTGCTGAAACTGAGGAGGACCTCATGCGCTTGCTGCGGAGGGTCAAGGACTGCAACCTCCAATATGGATTGAGGCTCAATGTCAAGAAGTCAAAAATTCTCACCACTGGACCAACTGGCAGCATCAGGATGGATGGTGGAGAGATTGAGATTGTTAACAACTTTAGTCTGCTTGGCTCCACGGTCAACACTCTTGGCACCAGTAGTCAGGGAATCAAAAAACATATTGTGATGGGAAAGTCTGCTGTTAGGGACTGCTCCAGGGTACTGAAGAGCAATGGTGTCACTGTGGAGACTAAGGTGTGTCTGATACAGGCTATCGTCTTTGCAATCACTTGTTATGCATCAGAGAGTTAGACAATGACTAGGAAGGATAGAAGGGGAATTGATGCCTTTGAGCTGTGGTGCTATAGTAGAGTATTGAATGTACCATGGACTGCCAAGAAAACAAACAGATTCACCCTGGAGTGGGTTCAACCAGGCTGCTCCTTGGAGGCAAGGATTCTGCGGCTTCGTCTGACATACTTTGTACATGTTGTAAGGAGGTACTGGTCCTTGGAGAGGGACATCATGCTTGGGAGGTTGGAGGGACAGTGCAAGAGGGGAAGACCCTCTATGAGGTGGACTGATTCAGTGACTGGAGTAATTGGGATGGGTGTGTCAGAGGCAGTGTGATTGGCACAGGATAGAGCAGGGTCTAGGGTTCTTGTACATATAGGGTCGCTATGAGTCTCAAGCAACTTGATGGCACATAACAACAACAAACAACAACATATGAAGAAGCAGAGTCTTTGATAGAGTGGAAAAACATGGGAAGCTGTTCATCACAAATGAAAAGTAGCACAGTTACAAATGAAAAGTAGCACAATTAAGCCCATGCTCAACATGTTTACCTTACTTACTGGATACTCCTGGAACCAGCTATAGAATTTCTTCAATCCTAATATCCTTAGTGGGATATACCTTACATTTTGGCTAAGACCAACAGGTAGATGAAACTCGCCAGCCTAACTGTAGAGAAACCTATAGTAACCTGAGAATTGTAATGTCTTTTATATCTCGCATCAGCCTTACTCACCATCCCATTTACACTAAACTCCTACTCATAGAACATAACAGTAGGAAAGGCTCTAATTTATTTGAAACTTTGGAAGTTTGCATCAATTTGGATATATAAAAACTAAGAAAACTCATTAGCAAAAATTTAGTCAGGCATAAAATAAACCATAAAATGTCTTTTTTATTTTCAACAGTATGGAGGAATACTATGGACCACAGAACAGGAAAAGTCTTTCAGGGTCGACCTAGGTTTTTTGTTTGTTTGGTTTTGGTTTTTTACTACAGAACTAGTGTGTGGATCTTCGGCTCTGTGTATTGTTTCTATTAAGACCAACACTCCCTGTATCTATAGATACTGTCACAGATGGAAATAGTCTTGAGGCCTTGGTCTCACCCAGACTCAGTAGTATGACTTTGCACTCATTATTCAGACGATTAACCTAAAACCATCCACAATCAGTGATTGATTAATCTGACACCAGCACCTCCTTTAGTAATGTCCATTTATTTATAGCCGTCGAGATAAGAACTTCTTTGGGATTATCACAAATAATATTCTACAGTGTCACCTGATCTTTCCAACTTAGTTTTGCACTCATCTAGCTTGTCAAGAAAAATAGAGAATTTAATATTTGCAATGAAACTGGATGTTAAACAAGATCCCTTTCTGAAATCAATACTCCCTCCTACTGTTTTCTCAACCTGCTTGATCTGCTTATGTTAGCTTTAATTTATATCAGCTTAAATTCCACTATGGGGTTAGAGGATGAGGAAGAAAGGAATTGTACCTCCCAGTAAATTTATAAAGAAGAATAAATATTAAATTATACATAAAACCATCTATTTTGAGATTAGGATGAAAATTGTGAGGGTTTTTAATAATATTCTTTGAACTACATAAATATACTAGATCTCTGTGATCATGTGCCCTAAAATCTTGCATTCTAGGATCTAGTAAAAATGTTGAATAAGTAAGTATTTGAATAGGATTTTACAAATTCATGTAAGCCTACAAAACACACCTCTGAAGCTTTGCCAATAATTTGTAAAAGAAAAGCAAAGGATTTGAGAGTATTTGAATGATTTGAAATTATTCAAGAAACTGATCTCTATGAAGAAGAACGCAGCATCAGAATCAGAGGTTGTTATTAGGTACTGTTAAACTTCCTTGGAAACAGACATCATGCTTAGAAAGACGGAAGAGAGTCAATAAAAGCGAGGAAGAACCATATCAATGTAGATTACACGGAGACTTTAACCATTGGCTCGAGTGTGTCAAGGATGATGAAGATGATCACAGTTTAGGGTAAGATTCAGATCCATTGTTCACAGGATTGCTGTGGTTCATAGTCAAGTCCACAGTAACTAACATCAGAGGTGACCATTATATTTATAGTTACTGTGAATTCCTGTCTTATACAACTTAGCAAAATGAATACTAATTTTATTTCCCAGCTGAATTTCATAATTAAAGCCGTAAATGACGAAAATAAAAGTATATGGCCTTGTTGTCTCAGGTGGGTAATTGCAGAAAAAAATGGAGGAAACATTAAAAGAGTGACAGATCTGTTACATAAGCTGGGGTCTTCTTGGAAGACAACCAGTAAAAACCCTCATTTGGTGCCCAGAACTCTGGAACACAGAAGCGTTCCAGGCAGCACACACTTTCTATTTTGAAGTTAGCCAGTGGATATGCCTTTAGGTGGGACGTAATTACTGTCATTTTAGTTACAGATCTTTTGCTCCTGCCGTTTTTCTTTGTGGGAGAGTGCATTCCCTTCATGTGCTGCCAAAGCCATGACAAAACAAAAACAAGTCCATTTCCCCTCACTCTTTACAGGGATATAGCCTTCCCCTCCACAGATGCATTTCACAGTTGTGAAGAAGCAGCTCAACTTCCAGACTGATTCCATCTGACTTAAGTCTAGCTCTGACACTAGGCAAATAATGCATAAACTGCACTCAATAATAATAATACCTTCCATCTTATCAAGTCTTAAAGCAGTTTCTGCTTCTCCCCACTTCACTATAAAAATAGTCACACCAAGCTGCTACTTATCCCTGCATTTCAAACAGAGCTGCTGATGTCACAGAACGTAGTCCACCTTGAGCCCACCTAAAACAACACAGCAAGCAGAGGCAGGCACGAAGTGGGCTGTGTCTCTCAAATGTGCTGAAAGTGACAAACAGGGCTGAAAATCCCATGTCTAGGAGCCGTCCTATGAATCACAGGATTTTTAGCAGAATTCCTTTGTCTTTTACCACTGGATACAAGTAGCTCCACTGCCACTGGCAACCAAAAGTGTCTCCAGACTGAAATTCTACACCAGCTAGGAAGGGAAGGAGAAGGGGGATCCTACCCTTTCACTGGAGGTAAAACTGGTTCATTCCTATGATCTGTTCATTTGTTATTGTTCTATGCCATCAAGTTGCGTCCAACTCATAGCTTACCCTCCAGAGTGTTTTGATCTGTTTATAGATTACCTTTCTCAGAGTCATATTGCTCTTATGGCCAAGGTTAAGGTCATTTTTGCTCACAGTGCCTTTTGTGAGAGAACTGAAGCTTGTCTCTCAAGTCCAAATCACATCCCTTGCATGTGTCCTATGTCCAGTTTCACCAAATCTCACGTGTCCACTGTTTCCTTCGTACATGCTCATCCCTTGGTCTATGATACCCTACGCTTCTTAATCTTCCATACTTTCTCTCGCGTAGTAATGTTATGACACAGGAAATTCTTCACAATTCTTACTTATTCCTTTTTGTCATGTCCCTCTCAAGGTCTCTTGCTTCCTTCCGCTCAGATTTGTCTATGCCTTAATGTCATAATGTTTATTCTGTCTTGTAAATATCAAATTTTTTAACCATCTTTCATGTTAGGTTGTGGGGCATTTGACAGTCTTTTCAGTTCTTTTGGTTTGAGGAATGCTGAGCAAGTACTTCCCTTTTCAAAGAGAGGAAAAAATCATGTCAGTTTTAAAAATTAAGATGTGCCTGATCCAGGCCGTGGTCATTTCAACTACTTGCTATACATCGGAGAGTTGGACAGTGAATCAAGACAAGACAAGCAGAGTTGATACCTTTCAGCGGCAGCACTGGAGAAGAACACTAAATACCCCATGGACTGCAAAGACAGAGTCCTCCAAGGATGCTGCTTAATGAGAATAATGGGGAAATTTGATCTCATATACTTTAAGCACGTTGATAGGAAAGGCCAGTCCTTGGGAAAGACCTCCTGGTTGGAGAAGTGGATGATGAGGGAAGGAGGGGAAGATTCTCAATGAGATGGATTATCACCGTGAATGCAGCAGTGGACTCTAGTGCTGCAGAGACGATGAGGATGGCACAGCATAGAGCCGGGTTCAGAGTGGCTAGTCATAAGATTACTGTGTAAAGGCATTCGACTGTGTGGATCTTGACAAATAGTGGCTAACCTTGAGGAAAATGGGAATCCCAGAACACTTAATTGTGCTTATGCGGAACCTATACTCAGACCAGTAAGCAGCTCTCAGAAAAGAGCAGGGAAACATTGCATAGTTCAAAATTGGGAAAGGAGTGGGTCAGGGATGCATCCTGTCCCCATACCTTTTCAATCTATATGCAGAACATATCATTCAGGGCTTTATGAAGAGGAGTGTGGCATCAGGATTGGAAGAAGATTCATCAACAACCTACATTATTCAAATGACACAACCTTGCTCTCTGAAACTGAGGAGGACCTGAATGAAGCACTTGCTGCAGAAGGTCAAGGACTGTAGTCTTCAATATGGATTGAAGCTCAACATCAAGAAAACAAAGATTCTAACCACTGGGCCAATTGGTAGCACCGTGACAGATGGAGAAGAGATTGAGGTTATTAACAATTACAGCTTGCTCAGCTCCACAATCAACACCCTTGGCACCAACAGTCAGGAAATCAAGAGACAAGTTACATTGGGAAAATCTGCTGTCAGGAACCTTTCCAGAGAACTGAAAAGCAACGATGTCAATCTAGAGACTAAGGTGTATCTAATCTAGGCCGTGGTCTTTCCAGTTACATGCTTTGTATCAGAGAGCTGGACAGTGACTAAGGATGAAAGAAGAAGATTTGATTTTCGTTACTGGAGAAGTCTTGAACATAATGGACTGCCAATAAAACATAGACTGTTTGTCCTGGAAAGGATGAAATCAAATTTCTCTTTGGAGACTAGGATTTTGTAGCTCTATCTCATGTATTTTGGGCATGTGGCTAGAAGAGACCAACCCTTAGAGAAAGACATTATGCTTTGAAGGGTGGAGGGACAGTGCAGGAGAGGAAGACCTCGGATGAGATGGATTGATACAGTAACTGAGGCAATGGGGGTAGGTGTGTCAGAATTAGTGAGGCTGGCTCAGGACAGGGCTGAGTTCAGAGCTGCTGTACATAGGATTGCTATGAGTCACAGGTGACTGCACATAACAATAACAACAACAAGATTACTATGAATCATACTTGCTCAAAGGCTCCAAACAACAACTGGTATTTAGAGACCCGTAGGGGCATGGTGCATTAGTATTGATCTTTTAACTGAAAGATTGGCAGTTTGAATCCACCACAAAGTCCATGACAGAAAGAAGAGACAATCTCCTCTACTAAATTTTCACAGCCTCCGAAAATAATAAAGGCCCACCTACTCTGTGGCTTTGAGTTTTGGAGTTTGAAAGGTCATTCCAATATATCATGTTTTTTGCTTTTTTTTAAATAAAAAAGGGTGCAAAATTATTAATCTAAAGTTTTTAAAAGACCTCAAATTTTTTGCCACTGAGTCAAAACTAAGTCAAAGCTGATCATCTTCTGGATTTTCAGAGGCTAGAAATCACACAGGTAGAGACTGCTCATCTTTCTCCCATGGAACAATGGTTTCAAACTGCCTATCTTTGGGTTGACCACACAAGTCCTTACTCACTAGGCTACCAGAATTCTCTTATATAAAATTAAGTACATTTATTTAGAATGAGAAAAGGTATACAAAAAGTACTCGAGATTTAACAATTTAGATCCTCTTTTTTCCCTAAGACTACTCTAAACAGTTTACCAAAAATGGTTACATTGAAATATTGCCCAATATTAGCAGCCTATCTTCCTCTCCCATCTAGAACACTCACTCTGCAGCTCTCAACCACTCGCAGTATCTTGTGCAGAGAGGCTGGTGGACTTAAAGCTGCCTACATTTCCATTAGTAACTGAGGGCTTTAACCAAGGTGACTCCAGCACCTTTTGGTGGAGCCCTATCTCTTTACCTAGTGCTGCTGCAATAAAGATATCACAAGGGTATATAGCTCTGGTGGCCAAATGGTAAGACACTGTGCTGTCTTACCATTATGTGTCAAAGCATATAGTTCATATCCACCAGAATCTCTGCAAGAGAAGGAAGGGTAATCTACCCACTGGAGGGTCAGCTATGGGTCAGTTCTAACCCAAAGGTTGTTGTTATGTGCTGTCGAGTCATTTGCGACTCATAGCGACCCTATGTACAACAGCCTCAAACCGTGCTCTATCCTGTGCCAATCTCATTGCCTCTGACAAACCCATCCCGATTACCCCAGTCACTGAATCAATCCACCTCATAGAGGGTCTTCCCCTCCTGCACTGTCCCTCCACTCTACCCAGCATGATGTCCCTCTCTAAAGACCTCTCTCTCCTTACAACATGTCCAAAGTATGTCAGACGAAGCCCCAGAATCCTTGCCTCCAAGGAGCAGCCTGGTTTAATCCTCTCTACGATGAATCTGTTTGTTTTCTTGGCAGTCCATGGTACATTCAATACTCTTCTCCAGCACCACAGCTTAAAGGCGTCAATTCTCCTTCTATCCTGCCTAGTCATTACACAACAAAAACAACAACATAGCTTTAACAGATTCCCCCCCCCCCGCTTTTATCAGGAGACAGGAAGTTCCAAATCAGATTCAGCTCTCGAGGAAAACATATTCTTTCCTTTAGTGATGGAGGAAAGTCCCTTTTGTTGTCAGCATTTGTAGATCAGACACTCCTTGGAGATGACAATGTGTTCTGGCTTCCTTCAGTGCCAAGGAAGTTACTTTGACATAGACCCGAATCCAAAAGGAAGCTCTTCATTCTTGATGATCCTGCCTTAGTAGTATTGAGTTTCTCCTCTCCATGCTGGGCTGGTTCTATTCTCCTTTGACAACAAGCAAAACTAAGGTACCACAGGCTATATCCTATGGCAGCTCTTTACATACAAGTGTATGTATATATATTTTGGGACTTATCAGATCATGAAAGATCATTGCATAGCTTCTACATTATATGTACATGTGTTTTGGGAGCTCTGATGGCCTCGTGGCAGGAAGCTGGGCTGCAATCCTGAAGGCATGTGGTTTGAGGCCGACTGCTGCTCAGTGGGAGGAGGATGGGCAATCACCTCCCATGTGATGAACAGCCTCGGAAAACCTACCAGTGGGTGAGCTATGGGTTGGTTTCTACTTGACGGTACACAATATCATGTATTTTGGGGAGACACAATTCAAGTCACAACAAACCCTATGAAAAGGAACTAAACACACCATCATAGATGTAATTACTACTCATGTAATAGCTATTGAGATTGGAACCTTGTTGTTGTCATGTGCCATCTACGTGCTTGTTACTCATACTGACCCTATGTCCAACAGCTCTGAACCCTGCTCTCTCCTGAGCCAACCATATTTTCTCTGACACATCTGCCTTCATTACTCTGGTCACTTAATCAAGCCATCTCATCCAGGGTCTTACTCTCCACACTTCAAAGTATGATGTCTTTCTGCAAGTATTGGTCCCTCCTCGCAACATGCCAAAATTATCAGACAGTTTTAGAATCCTTACTTTCAAGGAGCAGCCTAGTTTCACCTTCTCAATAATGAACCTGTTTGTTCTCCTAGCAGTTCATGTTATATTCAATA
>NW_006399856.1:6172154-6194166 GCF_000299155.1 Elephantulus edwardii | reverse complement strand
AGGTGTCTACAGCAATGGGCTCGAGGGTGTCAGAGAATGTGAGGTTGGCACAGAATAGGACAGGGTTCAGATCTATTGTTTATAGCGTCATATGAGTTGTATTCAATTTAATAGCACCTAACGACAACCTTAATATTAGGGGACTTCGGCAGCCTAGTGGTAACGAGCTGCTTAGTCCACCGGAAGGTGTATGTTTCAAATCCATCAGATGCTCCACAAGAGAAAGGTGGATCGTCTCCTGACATTGATTCAACAGCCTCAGAAAACATTCTAGATGGTTACTTATGAAGTGAATCTGACCTGTAAAACACAACAACCTAAATGTTATCTTAAATCTCAACTTTTTAATAATTCAGATTATATTCGAATCTGTTCTGTGGGTATTTTCCCCCCTGTCTTTGTTTCCTAGAAAATTGTACCCCTTTTCTGTAATGTAAACTAAGAAGATGAGATAACTCTCAAATATCTCAGAGACACTAACTGTAACAGAGCCTGAGAAAGCTATTTCCAGAGAGAAAGGAATGTAGGTTAAAGCCTTGAGGCAGGAATACAAAATCCATGCCTGGGGATAATGAAAATTAGCTGTTTTGATTTAGATTGGTAGGTTAACGAGAGAAGAGTGAAAATATTCAGGAGTTCAACTTAATAGAAATGCTTGAAAATTATGGAAAAAACTGAAACAGTGAAAATGCTTGATTGGATGACAGCTTACTAAAACTGTTTAGAATATTAGGTTAAGTGGTAATGGAAAGAAATTAAAGATCAGGGAGGAAAATTAGCAGAAGGAAAACTAAGGAAATAATGATGGCTGGGAAGTGATAGAGATTTAGGGGATGGTTGTACAAAAAAGCAGCAGCGTAAAAATTGATACTGATTTGGACGATGATCATGTTGTTTATCCATGAAATAATGTCAGTCTGGAGACTAAGGTGCGCCTGATACAGGCCATGGTCTTTACAATCACTTGTTATACATCAGAGAGCTGGACAATGACTAGGGATAATAGAAAGAGAGTTTATACCTTTGAGCTGTGGTGATGGAGAAGATTATTAAATATACCATGGACTGCTAGGGGAACAAATAAGTTCATCCTGGAGAGTTTGAAGCCAGGCTGCTCCTGGAAGGCAAGAATTCTGAAGCTTCATCTGACATACTTTGAACATGTTGCAAGGCAAGACCAATCCTTGGAGAAGGACTTCATGCTTGGAAGGATGGAGGGACAGTGCAGGAGAGGAAGACCCTTGGTGAGATGCATTGATTCTGCCACTGGGGTAATGGGGGTAGGTGTGTCAGAAGCAAGATTGGCACAGGATAGAGCAGGGTTTAGGGCTGTTGTACATAGGGTCGCTACGAGTCGCAAACGACTCAACAACACATAACAACATAACAACAATATATAAACAGTATTACCTTGTAATAAATTTTCTATTATTCATTGTCCTTTCGCTCAAATTTTTGAAGGAATTCTATGAATAGTTAGATGATGTTATTTATTACCTTCGAGTTGAGCATGAAGAAAAGGCTGGAAGCCCCTCTACAACTATTGACATTTATCAAAGTTCATAGAGATTCCGGAGGCATGCTGTTTAGGAAGTGGAGGCCACTCCTAGTTCCAAACTTGTCATAGTATATTATTGTTGTTATGTGCCATTGAGTCACCTGAAATGCATAACAACACTATGTACAGCAGCTCTGACCCTTCCCTATCCTGAGCCAGTCTCATTAATTCTGACACAACAACCTCCATTGCCTCAGTCACTGTATCAATCCATCTCATCTGAGGTCTTCCTCTCCTGGGTTGTCTGTCCACCATTCAGAGAATGATGGCCTTCTCCAAGGACAGATCTCTCTGGCTGTGTGCTCAAAGTGAGGCAGAGCATCAAAACCCTAGCCTCCAAAGAGAGACTTGGTTTCACCTCTCCAAGACAGACCTATTTGTTTTCTTGGCAGTCCATGATATATGTCCAAGACTCTTCTCCAGCATCACAATTTGCAGGCATCTATTCTTCCTCTGTTTTGAGAAGACCATGGATTGGATTAGGCACACCTTTGTATCTAGACTGATATCATTGCTTTTCAGCACTTTGGAGAGGTCCATGACAGCAGATTTTCCCAATCCATTTCGTCTTTTGATTTCCTGACTGCTGGTGTTAAGATTGTTGATTGGGGATCCAAGCAAGCTGTAATTGCTAACAACCTCAGTCTCTTCTCCATCTGTTATGGTACTGCCAAGTAGGCCAGTGGTGAGACTCTTTGCCATCTTGAAGTTGAGCTTCGATCCACATTGAAAACTACAATCCTTGACCTTCTGTAGTAAGTGCTTCACATCCTCTTCAGTTCAGCACATAACAACAACAACCCTTTTATTTGCAGTAAGTGCTTCAGGTCTTCTTCAGTTTCAGCAAGTAAGGTTGATTAATCTGCATACAATTAGATATACACACAAATACACAAGTAAGTTGCTGCTATCAAGTTGATATACCCTATATTGGGTTTCTAATGACATATTTTTTTTTCTAGTCTAGTGTGCTGTCTGGGGTTTTTAAACATATTTTTATTGATTTGCATACAATCATTCAAATATATTGTAGTCATGCATGTAAATTGTGTTTTATACAATCATTTATATTGTATTTTTGATAATTAATTGCTATTGATCTATGCCTATTATCAGCCTGTCTTTTCAAGTCTCCTTTGAATCTTTCCTGTTCCTTCATCTCCTCATTCGCCAGCTAACCTCTGTTACCCTAGTTATTCCTCCCTTCCTCTTTTTTCCATCCTATTCTTCCTTTTTCTTTTTCAGTATTTTATTATTTATTTCAATGTATCTCTTACTGTTGTTCTTATGGGCCGTCACATCACCTGCTACTCATAACAGTCCTATGTTAAAGAGCTCTGAAGCCTGCCCTGTCCTGAGCCAGTATCACTGACTCTGACACCTCATCCCCATTGTCTCAGTTACTCTATCAATCCATCTCATCTAAGAATTTACTCTCCTGTGCTGTCCTTCCACGCTTTCAAGCATGATGTCCTTCTCCAAGGATTGGTCCTTTCTGGCAACATGCCCATAATATGTGAGATGGAGCTTCAAAATTCTAGCCTCCAAAGAGGAAGTTGGTGTCACCCTCTCTAAGACGGATCTGTTTATTTTCTTAGCAATCCATGGTAGTTCAAGATCCTTCTCCAGCACCACTACTAAAAAGCATCAGTTCTTCTGTCATTTCTAGTCATTGTCCAACTCTCTGATGTATACAAGTAATTGCAAAGACAATGGCCTGGATCAGCCACACTTTAGTCTCTAGATTGACATGACTGTTTCTCAGTACTCTGGAGAGGTCCCTGACAGCAGATTTTCCCAGTGTAATTTATCTTTTGATTTCCTGACAGCTAGTGCTAAGAGTCTTGATAGTGGAGGCAAGCAAGCTATATTGTTAGCAAACTCAATCTCTTTTCCAACTATCATGATGATACCAGTTGGCCCAGTGATAAGATCTTTTTTCCCTAGATTTTGAGCTTCAGTCCTTATTGAAGGGTGCAGTCCTTGACCTTCTTCAGCAAGTGCTTCAGGTCCTCCTCAGTTTCAGCAAGCAGGATTGTGTCTTCTGCAGAATATAGGTTGTTGATCAGTCTTCCTCCAATCCTGATGTCACATTCTTCCTCAAAAAGCTTAGCCTCCTAAATGATCTGTTCTGCATAAAGATTGAAAATGGATGGAGACAGAACATATTCCTGACCCACTCCTTTCCTGATTTTGAACCATGCAGTGTTTCCTTGTTCTATTCTGAGGACTACTTCCTCGTCTGAGTATAGGTTTCACATGAGCAGAGTCAAGTATCCTGAGATTCCCATTCTCCTCAAGGTTAGCTATGGTTTGTTGTGATTCACACATCAAATGCTTTTACATAGTCAATGAAACACAGACATAGACATTCCTCTGGTACTCTTTTTCTGTCAAGATCAATCTGACATTGGTGTTAATGTTTTCTAGTGCCATGGCCTTTTCTAAATCCAGCTTCTATTTCTGGTAGTTCTCTGTCAATGTACTGTTCTACTCATTTTTTTTTTATAATTTTCAGAAAGATTTTTCTTTTCAGTCATGTTAGTGATATTGTTTGATAATTATCACACTCTGTCAGGACACTTTATTTTAGAATAGGAATAAATATGGATCTCTTCCAGTCAGTTGGCCAGGTAGTTCCCTCTTGGCAAAACCTGGTGAGCACATCCAGGGTAGCTTCTGTTGAAATATATCAATTGGTATTCCACCAATTCCTGGGGTCTCATTTTTTGCCAAGTCCCTCAGAGCAACCTGCACTTCCTCCATCATCATCATTACCTCTTGATGATATGGTGTTTCTTGAAATTCTTTTGTGTTCGCTAATTCTTTTTGGTACATGACTCTGCATATTCCTTCCATCTTGTTTTAATGCTTCTTGGATCATTCCGTTTTCTGTCCATAGCATCCTAAACATTGCAAGTCGCAGATTGCATTTGTTCTTTAGTTTCTTCAACTTATGAAATGCCAAGCAAATTTGACCTTTTGATTTTCTGAATCCAGCTCCTTGCACATTTCATGATAATACTTTGTTTTATCTTCCTGAGCTGCCCTTTGAAATCTTCTATTCAGCTCCTTCTTGATTTCTTCTCTTTGTTTTGGCTTCTTTGAGTTCTAGTGCAATATACAGAGTCTTTTCTGATATCCATTTTTGTCTTTTTTTTCTGCCTCTATTATTGGGAATATTTTTGCATTCTTCATCAATGATATTCTTGATATGCTTCTACATCTCACCTGGTGTTCAAGGTCTCAAACTTGTCCCTGAGGGAGCTCTGGTGGCCTAGTTGCAAGAAACTGTACTGTAATCCCAAAGGCATGCTCTTCAAATCCACAAGCTACTCCTCAGGGTAGGATGGGCAATCTCCTCCCATGTGATTAACTACCTCTGAAAACCCACTGGAGGGTCATCTATGGGTTGGTCCAAGTCTGTGGTACACAACAACCAACAAATATATGGATAGATAGATAGATAGATAGAGATGGAGGTAGAGGTGGAGATAGAGATAGAGGTAGAAATGATAGAGATGACAGAGATAGAGATAGAGATGGATAGAGAAAGAGATAGAGGTAGAGATATAAAGATATATATATATATTAAGATAGATAGATATATTAAGATAGATAGATATATTAAGATAGATAATTTCTCTATTAAGATATATATCTTTATCTGTATATCTTGCTCAGTTACCTATTTTCACAGTAATGGTATTATGTAGTATGTTATGAGACTGAGTTTTTCACTAACCATAAATCTTAACAATGAAAACCTGACTCACCTTCCTCTTATGCAGCAGTGGTGGATTTGAAATGCAACCCTCTCAACCCTTTACTAACCCTACCCGTTAGTAGCCCAACACTTAACTTACTAAACCGCCCAGATTCCTAGTTAAATTGACATGGATATGTATAAGTAGACATTAAACGATACAACAGTGAATTAATTTATTTTTTTAAAGTGAACTGGTATGGGTAGGGAGGGAAATGTGCAGCAATGAATGAAGGAAAACACAACTTTTCTGCAAACTTCGGTTAAAATCACAATTTTAAAAAAGAAAATAAAAACCAAGATATTAAACCAATTCCACTACTCTCTAGGGAAATGCACTTTTCATGATTCAGTTGAGTTTCTAAGGCTATCAATCCTAGAGCCAAAAGACTGACAATCTTTCTTGGAGAAGCAGATGGACTCCAAAGGCCCATTTGTTTAGTAGCCATAGCACCTTGTGCCACCAGGGTCCTATGTATGTCTTTGTCTGTGTGTTTCACCTTCGCAATATAAATATATTTCCCAAGTTTTGATTGTAAAATATACTATTTTTCCCATTTAATAAAATATGTTCCTTGATTTTTTCAACTGATTTAATAAATCCATTTAAATTGTAGACACAAACAGGTTATAAGATTAAATGGAATACAGTTTTGAGCTTAATCTTTCATTGGCTGAAGGCATTGTGCTGAAAATAAATAGATAATGAAAATTTTACATAGACACAGAGCATATAAAATGTGATGTGGGTAATGTTAAATTATACGGTCATTTTTACAATCATTATGCCATGGATTAGCAAATACAAATCTCATCAGACGCTAAAATCCATTATTTCAGTTAAAAAACAATGATTTACAAGAACCAAGTCACAAATTTAACATCACCTCACATTTTCATAAAAGTATTACAAAGTTTTAGTCATTAAAAATTCAGAAAGGTTAACATTTTAGATATAAAAAGAGCAAGGCACCAATCGATTTAATGGGAGATAAAGGGTAAAGCATGCAATGCTCAGATTTAACAATCCAATTATTCCTATTACTCTGCATATATTAGGCAGTCATATTTTAGTGCTATCCCATGCCTCGCTTGTCTTGCTGCCTTTTATCAAACCTCCTGTTTGCATTTTAATTGACTTGGGGGAAAAGCAAAGGCTAAAAAGAAAAAGAAGTTGTTAAAATCAAAGAAGGGACTCTGCCTATTTGAAAGCATACAAGTGACCCTCTCTGACTTTGTTATTCCAGTGTTTCGAATACTTTGAAATGCAAAAAAAGTCAGATCCTTATCAGTCAGGCTATTTTTCAATTGTCATTTCCAGACCTAAATGCAGTTTATGGAATTTGCATCTGCTGTTCTTACAAATGCCTGGTACATGCAGCTTCATCTTAAGCTTTAAGAGATTGAGGCACTGAACCACAAGCACAGACTGTACGCTCTTTTCCACGTGCAAAAAGAACAGGCACCATCGATGTTGGGGAATGTTGCATAATTTTTTAATAGTGTAAAGCCTCAGTTTCTTCATCTGAATATGGAGACAGAAAGAGCTACTTTTCAAGGCAACTGTGAAAATTAAGGGGCGGGGGACATGTGGATTAACAAGGAATTGTCTCTGAGCATTTTACTATAACTTTTGTGGTCTTGAAGTTGCTTTCAGGACCTCACCAAATCCACTGCCATTAAGTCAATTTACAGAAAGAGATTGTCCATCTTTTACTGATGAAACAGCAAACAGATCCAAACCACTAGTCATTCAGTAAAGAGTTCAACACATAATGCACTATGTCACCAATGCCCCAAACACTTTTCCTCCTTACCTCTTTATACCCTGAAGAAGTATTGAGAATTTCAAAGACATGGTGTTCATTTTAGGGGCAATCTAGTGGCATAGGAAACTCTAGTAGCTTAGTGGTAACAAATTGTGCTGCCAGCCCGAAGGTACATGGTTCAAATATGCCAAGTGTGGTGTTCCACAGGAGAAAAATGGACAATCTCCTTCCATGTGTTTTACTACCTCTGAAAACCTGCTGTAGGCTCAGCTATGCATTGGTTCCAGCTCTGTGGGAGGCAACAACAACAACACAACTGCTGGCATAGTCTTTAAGGCATTTTGCATTGTTAGCACTCTAGTGGTTCTAATCACCAGCAACTCTTCAAGATGAAGATTGCAAACTCCTCTTCTGTGATTGACAGCCCCAGTAACTCAGTGGAAAGCTGGCTATAAGTTAGTTCCTACTCAAGATCTATGAGTTGAGATGATAACAAATTCAGTTGAATCATATATTTTATACTTACTGTATTAAAAATTAAAATTTCCTGGAGAAGAGCACTGAATATACTGTGGACTGCTAGGAGAACAAACAAGTTCATCCTGGAGAGGGTGAAGCCAGGATGCTCCTTGGAGGCAAGGATTCTAAAGCTTCATCTGACATACTCATGCTTGAGAAGGATAGAGCAGGAGAGGAAGACCCTGGATGAGATGGATTGATACTTTGGGGTAATGTGGGGTAATGTGGGTAGGTGTGTCAGAGATGGTGAGATTGGCACAGGGTAGAGCAGGGTTTAGGGCTGTTGTACATAGGGTCACTATGAGTTGCAGGCGACTTGATGGCACATAACAACAACAACAAAAATTCAAAAACTACATTTGATTTTCTCAAACTAACTTCAGTAAACAGATGCTGCCTTGGATGTGCTCACAAAGTTGTGCCAAGAAATCCAGAGAACAACCATTTGGCCAACTGACTGGAAGAGATCTATAGTTGTTCCCATTCCAAAAAAGGGTGACCTGACAGAGTGTGGAAACTACACAACAGTATCATTGATTTCACACGCAAGCAAGATTCTACTGAAGATTATCCAAAAATGACTGGAGCAGCACATCTGCAGAGAACTGCCAGAAGTCCAGGCTGGATTTAGGAGGGGTTGTGTCACTAGGGATATTGTAGCTAATGTTAGATGGATCTTGGCTGAAAGCAGGGAATACCAGAGGAATGTATATCTGTGTTTCATTGATTATGCAAAGGCATATGACTGCGTGGATCATAACAAACCGTGGCTGACTCTGAGAAGAATGGGATTTCCAGAACACTTAATCATGCTCATGTGAAAGCTATACTTGGACCAAGAGGCAGTCATCAGAACAGAGCAAGGAAACACTGCATGGTTCAAAATTGGGAAGGATGTACACGAGGGATGTGTCCTATGTCCATACCTTTTCAACCTGTATGAAGAGCAGATTATCCAGGAGGCTGAGCTCTGAGGAGAAGTGTGGCATCAGGATTGGAGGAAGATTCATCAACAATCTGCGTTATGCAGATGACACAACCCTGCCCGCTGAAACTGAGGAAGACCTGAAACGCTTGCTGCAGAGGGTCAAGGACTGCAGCCTTCATTATGGATTGAGGTTCAATGTCAAGAAGACGAAGATTCTCACCACTGCACGAAGTGGCAGCATCAGGATGGATGTACGGTGAAGAGATTGAGATTGTTCACAGCTTTAGTTTGCTTGGCTCCAAAGTCAACACTCTTGGCACCAGTGGCCAGGAAATTAAAAGACGTATTGCAATGGGAAAGTCTGCTGTTAGGGACCTCTCCAAAGTACTGAAGAGCAATGGTATCTCTCTGGAGACTAAGGTGCGTTTGATACAGGCCATGGTCTTCGCAATCACTTGTTATGCATCAGAGAGTTTGACAATGACTAGGGAGGATAGAAGGAGAATTGATGCCTTTGAGCTGTGGTGCTGGAGAAGAGTATTGAATGTACCATGGACTGCCAAGAAAACAAACAGATTCATTCTGGAGAGGGTTAAACCGAGCTGCTCCTTGGAGGCAAGAATTCTGGGGCTTCATATGACATACATTGGACATGTTGTAAGGAGGGACAGGTGTTTGGAGAGGGCCATCATGCTTGGGAGGGTGGAGGGAAGGCGCAGGAGGGGAAGACCCTCTAGAAAGTGGATTGATTAAGTTACTGGGGCAGTTGGGATGGGTGTGTCAGAGGCAGTGCGATTGGCACAGGATAGAGCAGAGTGGAGGCCTTTTGTACATAGGGTCACTGTAAGTCACAAGCAACTCGATGGCACATAACAACAACAACAACAAACAATATGTCCTAACATAAATCAACATTTTAAGGAAGAAGATTTCTTTTTCTCAAAATGAGTTAAAAGTCAGTGTAAACACTGATATTACACAATTTTTTATTTTCTGAACTATCTTAATAAAAAAGACCTAGATTTTCTCATCTACTTCTGCAGTCAATCTTCTTGTCATATAGTTTTTGTTTATCCATACAAAGAGAACTAGACCTCACACAGATCTGTAGTGGAAAAAGGAAAGACCCTGCCCTCCTCCTAAGTGTCAAGGGAACCCCAGATGTCCTTCCTCAGTTACACTGGGACTCAAATCCACCAGAAGTTCCACAGAAGAAAGAGGGGCCATGCCCTCTAATTGTGACTTAACAGCTTCAGAAGCCCAGTAGGGGGCTGTCATTACAGTACCAACCTAGGAGCAATTAGTTGGAGTTCTAGAGTATAGAAGCTGTGGGAAGAAGAGCAGAGACTGTGTCTTCAACGTTGACGTCACACACGGCCCCTCCATGCAACTCTCCTGCAGCTCTGTGCAGCTTTACTTGAATATTACCCAGAAAGCCATCTTAGGCAGAAATTGGGAAATGGCCCCCAAACCCCTGGGGTATAAATTTCTGTGTGACCTAGTAGGATCCAGGTCACAAGAGGAAGGAATTTGCTTTTATTTTGGGGCGGGGGGGCGGCTGGCAATCATACCTGGGGAAAGGAATCTTGGTAGGGCATCCAATAAGTGTTCAACTGCTAATGAAAAAATTGACAGTTCAAATCCACCTAGGAGCTTGGAGGGAGAATGACGAAGAGATCTGTTCCATAAGGATTACAGGCTAGGAAACTATATAGCAGCTCTGCTAAGTCCTGTGGGATCACAGCACATAACAACCTATCCGGTGTACATGGGATAATTTTAGGGAAAAAAACAAATTTTGCATCTCAGGGATTTTGTCCACCAAATTTGTTATGATTAAATAAGAAAGAAAATACTGGAATTCTACTATTTACTGTGATGCTTGGTTTGCACCTTGGTTGCTTGTCTATTCTGATATAATTCACCCTAACTTTAATTCCTCCAAGAAGATCTGAATCCTATAATTTATCAAGATCTTAAAAGTAACTGTATGAGCTATTTGTATAATAATCACATTCATATTGTTATGGACAGTGATTTATTCGTCTGTGATTTGGGGAGGGATGTGTTTTGATCTTGCGAAATGTAAAATGAGCAAGGGCCACGTGGGGAGCACCTTTACCAACTTTACAGGAGGAAACTAGCCCGCTTACAGCATCAACAACACAAAACCAATTCCTGTGAGGTCACACATATCTCCCCATGCTGCCATGCCTTCTTCTACTCATCTTAACACCAATCTTACTGTTTGGTTGGGACCAAAATCTGCTGTGTTAGCTCACAGACCATACAGATCTCTATTGGGGGAGTTAAAACGTTTAACCTGGATCTATTATTTAATGTTGTAGATGAAAGAGGCAGTGCGGTTGGCGCAGGATAGAGCAGGGTTTAGGGCTGTTGTACATAGGGTCACTATGAGTCGGAAACGACTCGACGGCATATAACAACAACAACAACAAATGAAAGATACATGCAGTTACAACATGTGCAGTTCCTCAGAGTGACTGTGGCAGTGCACAGCAGGTCATCATTTGGAACTTGGTTGATGCATGAGTTTGGAACAAGCTGGAGGATGAGTCATTTGACAAGTGGACTTCGTTGAGCCCAAACACCTCCATCTTATTATAATTTACTGATGGTCCCTCCCATGTAGTCTCCCTTGGAAATAATTTTTAAAAAGCATTGATGGAAGTACTAGAACTTGGTAGAATTTGTTTTGCAAAAAATGGCCTTTGCCCCCAAACAAATAAATAAAGCACACACAGACATACACACACAAACACATTCCACTATCATAAACAAAGAAGTCTTTAAGATGTTTACCTAATGTATCAATTTTGATAAATAGAACATCAACATTTTGCTTTGATTTAATCTTTATGAAAAAAATTAAGGATACATAGTACCATTAAACCACATTATTCAAGCATTATTGCATTTTATTAGGGTCATTATCTACAGCTGTGGTATGTACAGATTTGGACATGGCATAAAGAAATGTAAAGAATTAATCTTTAAATTGAACGTATTAGAATTAGAATTATCATAGTTTTTAATCCCCACTCTTTTTTTTCTTTGAAATCTTTGGTAAAAATCTAACATTTAGAAGACAGTGAAAGGAAATTTTTAGTTATGTTCAATAGTATTTTAAAAACTTATCAATTCATCATAAATGGATACTGCCAGCTAATATGTATGTGAAACAAGGGTGTGTAGTTCTTTATATTTGTGCTGCTAAGAGAAAATCCTCACCAAGGGAGAAAGATGACCACTCTCCTCCCATAAAGATTTACAGCCTTGAAACACAATGACATCTTACTATGAATCAGAATTGACTCAGCAGTGACTAAAGATAGATAGAGATACATAGATAGATAGGTAGGTAGATAGATAGATAGATAGATAGATAGATAGATAGATAGATAGATAGACAGATAGATAATTCTGTTGTTGTTGTTGTTGTTATGTGCCGTCGAGTTGCTTGCAACTCATAGCGACCCTATGTACAACCCTATTCTATCCTGTGCCAATCTCACTGTCTCTGACACACCTACCCCTTTACCCAAGTCAAAGAATTAATCCATCTCATTGAGAATCTTCCTCTCCTGCACTGTCCCTCCAACCTCCCAAGCATGAAGTCTATCTCCAGAGACCAGTCCCTTTTTGCAACATGCCCAAAGTATGTCAGACTCCAAGGAGGATTCCGGCTTCACCCTCTCCAGGACAAACCTGTTTGTTCTCCTAGAAGTCCGTGGTATATTCAACACTCTTCTCCAGCACCACAGCTCAAAGGCATCAAGTCTCTTTCTATCATTCCTAGTAACTGTCCAACTCTGATGCATAGCACGCAATTGCAAAGACTATACCCTGGATCAGGCTCACCTTAGTCTCCAGACTGACATTGTTGTTCCTCAGTACTCTGGAGAGGTCCCAGACAGCTGACTTTTCCAATCTAATTGGTCTCTTGATTTCCTGGCTACTGTGGAGCCAAGCCAAGTAAAACTGTTAACTATCTCAATCTCTTCTCCATCCATACTGATGCTACCATGTAATAAAAGTGGCTATTGTATACTACAGAGCTCTGATGTCCTAGTGGCAAGAAGCTGTGCTGCAATCCTAAAGGTACGTGGTGGTTCAAATCCACCAGCTGCTCCTCAGGAGAAGGATGGGTAATCTGCTCTGAAAACCCACCAGAGGGTGTTATGGCACTATCTAAGCTCTCTTTTCCAGATATGACAATTAGAGAAGTATTAGGTTAGGTTTAGTCCTTGTGGGACTGAGTTAGTCACTCAGCATAATGCTCTCTAGTCCCTCCAATGTTCATAGCAGTGTTATTCACCATCACTAGAACATGGAAACAAACAAACAAACAAAAGAACATGGAAACAGCCCAGAAGTCCAAACATGAACAAATGGATTGAGAAATTATGATACATTTACACAATGGAATACTACACAGCACACAGGAGCAATGATTTTAAACTCCTTTTGAGCTAAAATGTGACACAGTTTTAGAAAGCGTAGAATTCTTTATCTGCATGTATTTATAAATAACTACTTAGAACTGGATCTAGAAAGTGAGTCATACTAAGCTCTGTGTCCACAGCCTTCTCAAATTGACTTGATTTTTTGGGTATGACATATGATTTCTGATATTAAAATTGCTAAGAAGACATGGTCATGCTTAGTTATGGAAATGCTATGACTAGCTAACTTCAGTTACTTTTGAACTTGGTAAATTTAAAGGAATATAATTATCCACATGCTCAGTGGAGGAAGCCTCAAGATATAGCCTGAAAGTTGCTTTATACAAATCGTTAAAGCCCTCTTACACTGTCCATTCATACTTCTCAAATCCAAGCAGAATTAAACACTTCCTGAATAGTGCTTCTAAAAAAAACTTTGAACCTCTATTATGGCCAGATCTTACTAGAGTTTAGTGTATGACAATCAGACTGCAAATTTCAGGGAACCAAAGTCATCTATTAGGTTAGTTTCTCTAATGCATAGGGTAATGCCAGGGAAATAGTCTACTTTTAACAAGAAATCATAAAATCAACTGATCACTTTTTAAAAATGGCTTTTGTTTTGTCTTCTAACTTAAAACAAAGTTAAATTTATGTGATAATAAGATATAACATTTGGTGGGCATTTCTCTTTTTTGTAAATATTTCACATTCTTGTTCATGTGGTTAGAAGCTCTCTGATAGCTTATTTCTTGGGGATTTTGCTCCTAAACCCACTCCTGTGCTTCATTGACTGTTCATATCACCAGTGGTCCCGCTGTAGAAAGATGGAAAATCTTACTCAGTGTGATTTACAGCCTTGGAAGTCCCTCAGAAGTCAAGCCATGAGTTAGTTCCAATTCTACAGTGGTGAGTTAGAATTTGGACTCTCATTGTCTACCACTAAAGACATGGACTGCCAACTTGAAGGCACATCTTCAAATCCATCAGCTTCTCAATGGAAGAAAGAGAGATAATCCCCTCTGATGAGATTTAAAGCCTCTTAAGACCTACTGGCGGTTTTACTATGAGTTGATTCTAACCAAATGGCAGTGAACAACCTTAGGCATGAGCATGTGATCTAGAATTTGTCATCAATGTTGATGTCAAGGAAGCTGCTCTTTCCAATCAATACCCTACATGTTGTTGTTGTGTGCCATCGAGCAGGAACCAAACCATATCTGACCCTTCTACAGGTTTTCAAAGGCAGTTAATCACACGGAATTGCCCATCCTTCTCCCATAAAGCAACTGGTGGATTTGAACTACATACTTTCAGGATTGTAGCTCAGCTTCTTGTCACTAGACCACAAGGGCTCCTTATACCCTACCTAGATAATTCAATTATGAGAACTAATATATGGGGGGGGGGGTTTATATTGGTTTAGATAGAGTTGAGTGGACATGTTCAATAGCACTTTGACTAATACACTGTCTGCAACAGTGTGTCCCTGTATCAGCAATATCCATCATGTTTACATGTTATAGCAATTTTCTCAACCACAAGACCTTGATATGCATACCAAATTCTATATTTTATCATCTCTTTTCTTGCAGAAAATTTTCAACTCCCAGAGTCAGTTTTTATATATTTTGCTTTTTTGCTTGGTTTCAGATAATTCAAGCAGAAACAAACTATTTTAAAAACAGTTCTGCAGAGTGGTATTTTCTTTGTACCTTGACTTATTTCTTCTTTGAATACATAATGTTTCAAGATAGTTTTCCATACTCCATTCTCTTTCTCATGCTTGGCATGTGTCTTTCTATTCTTCAACTTTTTTCTTTTTAGTCTAGTTTTCTTACCCAAGATAAAGACAAATACACATCTGTATTGGAATTGGCAATATTTTCATAAATGACAAACAAAATTGCACAAGTGGTTGTTATATCTTGTGGATATTGATGTTGTTTTTACTTTCCCTTTTTCATGCCCCCTATGAAGAGAAGAAATACTTAACAATTGACAACTATCCATTTTAGATATATTTGTTTGACTTCTGATTCCCCTCTTATTCCTCATAAAGAAATCAAATATTTTCTTTTTTAAATTCCAGAGGCTGTGTGTATCTTAAACGAGATTTAGGAATCTTTATGCAGTATTAGTCGTTTTTGTTGTGTGCTGTGGAGTCACAACTGACTCACAGCTGACCCTCCAGTGGTTGTTTAGAGGGACTAAATGACACAGGAGGAGATCGCCCATCCTCATCCCACAGAGCATCCTGTTGGTTTGAACTACATGTTTTCAAGATTGCTGTACCGCTTCTTATCACTAGGCCACCAGAGCTTTCTCCACAGACGAATACTGAGAAAGAAAAAAAATAAGTATTTCACACTTTCTTTAGTGTTTTTACTTTAGCATTCCAAGGAAATAAGTTTGTCTTGGAGAGGGCCAACCCAAGTCTCCTTGTAGGCTAGGATTTTGAAACTATCTTATACACTTAGGGCATGTGGCCAGGAGGGACTGATCCTGGGAGAAGGACATGATGCTTGAAAGCATGGAAGGACAGTGCAGGAAAAGAAGACCCTAGATGAGATGGATTGACACAGTAACTGGGCAGTGATGGTTGGGGTGTGGGAGTGAATGAGACCGGCTCAGGACAGGGCAGGCTTCAGAGCCGTTGTACATAGGGTCACTATGATTCGCAGGCGACTTGATGGCACATAACAACAACAAACATATTCTTTTTATTTGATTTTATCAATGAAGAAAAAATGAGTTTTAGTGGAATCATAAACTGATTTAAAACAACAAGAAAAACAACGGTTAACATAAGAATTGTTGTGAAGTCAACAATGTTCCATTTCCAAGGAAATGTATTTAAAAGAAGTGGGGGAAAGTTAAATAATAATAATAATTATAGTTATTATTATTTTTTTAAATAAAAATATCTGTTTCTATCTTGTGGCATCCTTTTTCATTTAAAAGTATACCTCTCAAAGCTGTTTAATTATTAGCTAACTCTTCAAAGGACTTGGGATATAAAGAGAATTTCATTTTCCTTCTACTCATTAGTGCCATAGGACAAGATGGTTTACTTGGGATCCTAAATGATCATTACCCAAACAAACTCTTGTTAATGTCTTGCTCTAAAATTGTAATCTGATTTCTTTATGTAAAAAAAAAATCAGTCTATGAAGCAAAATATTTGGGAATTTTTTAAAAATTTTAACTAAGCATTGTTCCCTCATTTTTTTTGTTCTATACTTCATAGCATGTTCACAAGGTACAATACTTGTTTCTATTAATGTGATTACCAGAAACAGATTTCAAAACAGCCACTTGTATAAACTTTGTTACTAGCTCAGCTAAACATACATTTTCAAAGAGAATTTTACCTCAAGAGTAAGTGCACTCTTCTACACTATTGAATTAGCTGAGAGCGTCTGCAAAACACTCATTGGATGTGCCCCAACTAAACAGCAGTCTTTTAGAAATGGGGATTTGGATTCGATTTTTGTGAATTTTTTTGTTGTTATTCTTAATCCCCTCAGCAAACCTGAAGTTCAGCGAGAAGTGAAATACTTTTAGTATGGACCAAATGGATGTTCAGAATCTTATTATTCAAATTTAAGTCATTTGTAGGACAAAGTTCCTTGATTAAAAAGGGGCAATGATTTAGTGTTGGTGGATAATGTCAAATGTTTTCCATTTTATTTTTAATATGGAACATATTACAGAAACCCTTGGTAATAACAAATATCTACATTTTCAAATATCCCCTTTGGCATAAATTATTTTTCTCATTCAAATCTTCCTGGGAGAAGTTCTCTCACTGAGAGGTAATCTATGTTTAGTTTTAACTAAAAAAAAATAAAAGTGCTTGAGAAAGGCTTTGGGGCATAAAGGTCATTAACAAAAAACTGAAATTGAAGTATTCACTGAAGTATCCATTATAATAATGCATATATATTATTTTGAGATTACTTTTCCTGGAATAGTAATTTTTCCATGCAAGCACACTGCAATATTTTATTTTACTGGCACTTTTGCTTCATTTAAAAAATATTTCTGAGTACATATTGTATATAAATAGCGTGAAAAAGGCAATAATAATCATGTAAGTGAGAGCTTGAAACAAAAAAGATATCCTACAGCCAGGTCCTCCTTTTTCCTTCAGAGCAATAAAATGCAAAACACCAGAGGAGACTGTTTTCCTTATTTAAGAAAATAATTATTTAGCAGCAATATAGAGACACTAAAAATAATCATTGTAAAACTCATTTAAAATAGCATAAGTTTAAAGTAATTCTTTCTCATCAAAGATTAGTATAATGGGCTGTATGAATGCCATACAATAAAGAAAATATGATAAGGCACTACTATAATAAATTGTATTTTTCTCATAATGATTTGTGAACTACTAAAATATAATAACCTATTAAACATCAGATTTATTCTACTGTGTAAATGAAATTTAAATATAAATAAAAGATGAGATCCACCAGGTTGTAGATGAAATAAGGCATGAAAACTGAAATATGATAAGCACCTCAGTTTTTACTGTGGATATGCAAGAGTGAGGAGGGTCCTGTTTGAGGTCTGAGATACTACAATGTAGCCAAAAGAAGGAGGCATGTGAGATGGGTCTCAAATGATGAGTAGAACTTTTTTGTTCACATTGTTATTAAGGGCTGTTGAGTATGACTCAGTGATCTTATGAACAATGGATCTGAATCTTGCTCTACATTGTTCTATCCTTATAAGCTCTGATATGATTGAGCCCATTATTACAGTCACTGTCTCAATCGTCTTGCTGATGCTCCACTTTTCCCAGCATGATGTCTTTTTCTAAGAACTGATCCCTCTTATCAGCGTATTTAAAGTGTGTGGCATCATCCTTGCTTCTAAGGAACACGCTGGTTATCCTTTATCAAAAGAGACTTCCCCCCCATAGGAAACGGAATTTGGGAGAATCAATGGAACTTAGAGAAATATGTGGAAAAGCGAGGTTGGTATGCTCAGAATCTGACAAATGGGTATAATGTCCACCATCAGTGAAACTGCTGTCACGTGGCCAAGATAAAAAAAGAACCTTGACTATGTAGCTAAGAATTTTATACTTTTTCTGAGGCATGGTAAAAAGCCATTCACACAGTGTCAAATATGGATTTCTTAAGACTGCAATTCCTTAGCCAACTATCCTTGTCCTGGCGTCAGATTTCCTCTCCCTCAAACGTACTTGAATTATTCTTATATAAAAGTCTGCTTGCCCAATAACTAAAACCATTCACAAACAATGACCCAATGTCTTTAATATTTACAAAATAGAACAACCTAAACCCTCAAACTCACTACCACGAATTTGGTTCTTACTCGTGTGACCTGTCCCTGGATTTCTGAGGAGGTTACTGCAATGGGAGAAGACTTTCCCATTGTTTCCAAGGAGTTATTGATGAGTTTGTACCATTAACAGGCATTGAATTAGCAGCACAAGTCACTGTGGGCTGCAGCCACTAGAGATCTCATTTTTAGATTAAAAAAAACCTTATATTTGAATGTTCCAAAGAATTATATGTCATTGTTGTTGTTAGGTGCCATTAAGGCAAGTTCAACTCATAGTAATGATATTAACAACCAACCTGAACCCTTCCCTATGCTGTACTATCCTAACCATCTCTGAAACTCTGAAGCCCAGGGCTGCTTTCATGGTGTTAATCCATTTTATTTGAGGTCTTTCTCTCCTTCACTGATCCCCCATCTTTACAAGCATGATGCTCCTTCTCCAGTGAATTGCCTCACCTAGCTATATGTCCAAAGTGTGAAAGACAGAGCTTTGCCTGCTTTCCTCCCAGGAGCATGGAGACTGCACTCTGTCCAAGGCGTACCTGTTTGTTCCCTTGGCAATACATGTGCTATTCAGCACTATTCTCCAGCACCACAGACAAAAGAATCAGTTAAACTTTCATCAGTATTTGCTGATTTTGACTTTTAAATTTTTTATCATAATTTTTTCATCATTCTATTATTTCTTCATCACTATTTGCTGATTTTACTTTTTAAATGTCTTTACGTTTTTATTTTTTGAATTATTTTGATGTCTAAAATGTAAACAAGTATCAGACAGAAATTTATTTCATGACACCATGAGAGAAACTCTTAAAAAGTTCTCTAATTTCTGGACCAAAAAAAATCAAATACTCAATTGAAGAAAAAAAAATGAAGAATTAAATCAGAGAAAAGAGTTATGACATAATGAGTTTTTAAAAATTATGGTTGTTGCTCTGAGATAAAAACTTTAGTTGTTATTGCTATGTGTCGTCGAGTCGCTTGTGACTCATAGTGACCCTATGTACAAGAGCCCTAAACCCTGTTCTATCCTGTGCCAAACGCATTGTCTCTGACACACCTACTCCCACTACCCCAATCACTGAATCGATCCATCTCATTGAGGGTCTTCCTCTCCTGTGCTGTCCCTCCACTCTCCCAAACATGATGTGGCTCTCCAAGGACTTATCCCTCCCTGCAACATGCCCAAAGCTTCAGAATCCTTGACTCCAAGGAGCAGTCCTGCTTCACTCTCTCGAAAACAAACTTATTTGTTCTCCTAGCACTAGCAGTCCATGGTACATTCAACAGTCTTCTCCAGCACCACAGCTCAAAGGCATCAATTCTCTTTCTAGCATCCCTAGTCATTGTCCAGCTCTCTGATGTATGGCATGCAATTGCGAAGACTATAGCCTGGATCAGGCGCACGTTAGTCTCCAACCTAATGTTGTTGCTCTACAGTACTCTGTAGAGGTCTTTGACAGCTGACTTATCCAATGCAATTCATTTATTGATTTCCTGGCTGCTGGTACCAAGAGTCTTGACTATGGAACCACGTAAACTAAAGCTATTAACTATCTGAATCTCTTCACCATCCATACTGATGCTGCCAATTGGCCCAGTGGTGAAAATCTTTGTTCTCTTGATGTTGAGCTTCAATTTGTATTGAAGGCTACAGTCCTCGACCTTCTGCAGCAAACATTTCAGGTCCCCCTCAGTATCAGAAAGTAGGGTTGTGTCATCTGCAAAAAGCAGGTTGTTGATGAATCTCCCACCAATCTTGATGCCCCTTCCATCTCATAGAGCTCAGCGTCCTGGATGATCTGTTCTGCATACCGATTGAAAAGATATGGAGACAGAATACATCCCTGGTGGATACCCTTCCCAGTTTTGAGCCATGCAATGTCTCCTTGCTCTGTTCTGACGACTGCCACTTGGTCCAAAGATAGGTTTTGCGTTAGCACAATCAAATGTTCTAAGATTCCCATTCTTCTCAGAGTCAGCCACAGCTTGTGTGATCCACACAGTCAAAAGCTTTTGCATAGTGTGTCTCTATGCTTGTGTGTGTGTGTGTGTGTGTGTAAATACATATATATGTTGTTGTTAGGTGCCATCAAGTTACCTTAGGTAAGCTGGTGAATATGAACCGTGTGCCTTTAGGTTGGCAGTGGAATTCCTTGTCAATAGCCAATGGACAATTTTTTTCCATCAACCTCAATCATCAAAAAGTATAAATGCAAATTTTGTGGCTGTTGAATTTCCAATTTATGCTCTGACCATAAACAAGTTGTTTTACTTCTATTATCTGGTTAAGAATCTCTTGTATTATAATTTCTTTAATGTATTATCATTTCTTTAAACTTTGAAAATTTAACTCTATACATTCTTACATATCTAGCTTTTAGAACTTTATTAAAATATTTTATTGGTATAAAATAAATGATTTATTGATATCAATTGGCTGCACAACAACTAGGGATGATAGAAAACTGATGACTTTGAGTTGTGATGTTGGAGAAGAGTATTGAATATACCATGGACTGCTAAGAGAACAAACAGGTTTGTTCTGGTGATGGTGAAAGCAAGCTGCTCCTTGGAGACAAGGACTCTGAAGCTCCGTCTTACATACTTGAGGCACGTTGTGAGAAAGGATCAGTTCTTGGAGAGGGACGTTATGCTTGGGAGGGTGGAGGGACAGCGGAGAAGGGGAAGACCCTCAATGAGATGGATTGACTTGATTGAAGTAATGGAGGTAGGTGTGTCAGAGCCAATAAGGTTGGCTCGGGATACAACAGGGTTTGGAGCTATTATTCATAGGGTTGCTATGATTCACAGGCAACTTGACAGCATATAATAGCAAGCACCACAGCAACAACATCAAAGTACAGCTTAAATTGACAATAAAGTCTGAATTTAAAAAACAATTTAATATATAATTATTAAGATTCTGTCAAAATCATAAGAATGTACAGCCAGTCTAAAAAAATTCAACAAATATAAACGCAATATTCTTTTTAAGGAGAAAATACATAAGGCATGATTATTGTTAATTTAGTAATACCAACTATGTATATAAGTATGCATTAGATGCCAAAACTTACGAAATGCTTTCTTTCTCCTAAGAATTACTCCAATTAATTTAGAGTTAAAAAATATTTTAGATTATACATCTACTCAATGATTTATCATGACTATTTACCATTATCTGATTAATTGGTTTCCTCAATAGTATCAAAACATGCTAGTCTCAATGGTAGAGACAGTTTCACCCATTACTGATACACAGTGCTACAGTGCATCAATGTCAGTCTAGAGTTTAAGGTGTGTCCGATCCAGGCCATGGTTTCAATTGCTTGCTATGCATCTGAGAGCTGAATAAAGACTAAAGAGGAAAAAAAATCAATGCCTTGGAATTGTGGTGCTGGATAAAAAAAAATATTGAGCATACCATGGAGTGCTAAAAGAACAAACAGGTCTGTCCTAGAGAAGAGAAAACCAGGTTGCTCCTTGGAGGCAAAGATTTTGAAACTGTGTCACATATTCTGGGCGTGTTTTAAGGAGGGAGAAGGATAGCATATTTGGAAAGGTGGAGGGTCAGCATTGAAGGGGAAGACTTAGGATGAGAGGGATTGACTCAGTGACTGTGGTAGTGGGGTCAGCGGAGTCAGATGGTGAGGTTGGCTCATGATACGGCAGGGTTCA
>NW_006399856.1:6168774-6171604 GCF_000299155.1 Elephantulus edwardii | reverse complement strand
CCACTGTTGTAAAATGGGACTGACATCAGGGTTGGGATAGTCTGAGAAAAACTGGATAAATTATGTGTACTGAATTGAAACAGATGAGAGAGATAACAATTTAAAAGATAGTAATATACTTAATTTACTAATGCCAAAAGTAACATAAATAAAATCACCTGCCATCCTCACATCTACTCTTTTCCAAGTCATGACTGCTTTACGTACTCATGTTTCCCAGGGAAACATATAGACATTGCCATTTTCCTTACTCTCATTCATGCACTGGCTTCCTATTTTTGTCCTGGTTTGCTTTACTCATTGATGTAGATACTCTGCTCTGTTTACTCATGAATTACGTGCATTTTGGGGGAAAAAAATCCAGTTTGCTCACCAGGAGTTATGTTATCAATACATGATACATCATTTTAGAGACCAATTGTAAATGCATGTACTTACTCATGGATATATATCCTAGACGTTTCATTTTCCTACCATATTTTCTTCTTCCTCTTATGGGCTAACCTCAGGTTGTCATTGTTTCATCTAGACTAAGAGCTAAGAATAACAATGACTATTGGAGTTGAAATTTGGAAAATTCCTACATTTAAGCAGTTAACCTCAGATGGCCTTTCTTCAACGTGCTTCTTGCTGAGATTTCAGTGCTGTGTCTGTTTGTAAATATAAAAACTGCTCCTTGAGACAGATGGTTATTTACTGTGTTTCTCTATTGTGCCAGGATAAATTATTAACAAGAAAATAATTGAATATTGAATATGCCCTGGCAAACAAATAATCTTTCACAAAGTCTGTCACCATAGGATGCTGCAAGCACGCATTCCAATTAGAAGTGTGGGCCATTCAGATTAATGTATAAATGGCTTAAATTCATAATCCAGACCTACTTTTCTTAAGAACTTAGCACAATTGTGATTCAATTATTGTTCAGGTTTGTTAACTTTCTGCAAGTTTCAACTATATTTCATGACCTGTAGATTTAAAAAGATGTTTTTTGAACATGTATATTTTTCATTTTTATAATGCTATAGTACAGGTGACCAAATAATTTATAATGTTAATATGCTGAAATGTATGGATAGGAAATATTTGTTAGCATTGACCTAGAAAGAAATATAGTCATCAGTGAGAATGCTGTTGTTGTTAGGTGCCATTGAGTCAAGTATGACTTACAATGGCCCTCTTAACAGTACATCTGAACCTTGTTCTATCCTGTGTCATCCTCAATCTCTGACACACTTGGGCCCATTACTGCAGTCTCTGTGTCCGTCAATCCACAGGATTGAGTGTCTTCCTCTCCTTTGCCATCCCTCCACCTTTCCAAGTATGATGCCCTTCTCCGAGGAAGGTAATATATTCCTATTGTTTTGACCTATGCTATGAATATTCAGAAAAAACACATAATCCATTGCTTTTGAGCAGATTTCAGGATTCATGGTGGTTATATAGGACAGAATAGAATGAACTTGCTCAAAGAGTTTCTAAGGCTGTAAATATTCACTTGTGTGTGGGTGTGTGTGTTTATGATTTGAGTGAAGGTTTATAAAGTAAATCAGTCCCCCCCCCAATCAATCATTCATATACAATTTGTTAAGGCTGCAAATCTTGGGAAGCAAACTATCATATTTCCACCCCCCTCCCCAAATCAGTAGTGGGTATGAACTGCTAACATTTCAGTTAACAGTCAAGCACTTAACCACTCACTGTGTCACTAGTACTGCTAGTACTAACACACAAGCAAGTAAACTTACTTACTTTAGGCTATGGCATTAGGAACATCATTCTATGTAAGATGGATCTTGAATGCAAGCAGAGAGTACCAGAAGGATGTCTCCCATGTTTTATGAATGATGCAAAGGCATTTGACTCTGCAAATCACCCGTTGTGGCTAGCATTGAGAAGAATGGAAATCCCAGAACACTTGAAAAGGTTCATGTGAAACCAAAACCTAGATCAAGAAGCTGTTGTTTGAACACAGCAAAAGAACACTGCATGGGTCAAAAACTCAAGAAAGGAGTGTGTAAGAGCTGTATCCTTTCTCTATGCCTTTTCAATCTATATGTCCAACAGTTGAGAGGCTTGACCTTATGAAGAGAATGTAGCATAAGTATTAGAAGAGGATTCAGTAACAACTTGCATTATACAGATGGCACAATCTTGCTCACTAAAACTGAGGAAGACTTGCTGAAGCTTCTGATGCAGAAGATTAAGGACAGCAAACTTCATTATGCTTTTTGAAGGCAAAGATTTTTACCCTCTTTCTCAGACTTTGGGCTTATTTTCAGAAGGGGCCAATTCTTGGAGAAAGACATCATGCTTGGATGTCCCTCTGGTCAGTATAGAAGAAGGTCCTGGATGAGATGGATGAAGTCACTGTGGTAATCAGTTCAGGTGTGTCAAAAATGGTAAGGTTGGCTCAAGATAGGGCAAGGCTCAGAGTCATTGTTCCGAGGGTTGCTAAGAATCATAGTCAACTCAATGGCACATAGCAACATCAACAACACAAACAACCCTATGTCATCAATAACCCATGTTATGTAGATAACCTTGCAGCCAAAAGGAAAGAAGGCATTGAAATGTGTGCTGCAGAAAATCAAAGACTACAGCTTTCAAGATGAAGAACAAAAAAATCATCATCACTGGGCTTCTAGGATACAACATGATGAATGGAAAACAGAATGAAGTTGCCAACAATTTTATCTTAGTTGGTTCCACAATTACCGCTGTCAATTCTAGCAGTCAAGAAATCAATAAACACATTGCATCGGGTAAATCTGCTGAAGGACCTCTACAAGGTGTTGAGGAGCAATGATATCAATTTAAAAACTAAAGC
>NW_006399856.1:6166527-6168209 GCF_000299155.1 Elephantulus edwardii | reverse complement strand
GCACCTAAACAACAACAACAACATGTCAGTAGTTCTCCAACTGTAATGTCCACAATACCAGCACATGATAAATTGTGAAGAATACCAATACGAAGATCTTGTTGGAGCTTCTTAATTTAAAAATAAAAAAAATATATATAGACGGGGCTATAACTCTCTGCATTTCAACAGAAACTAAATCATGCTAGTAAACAATAAATGCACAATTAATGTCAACCTTATTTTACTTTCAGTAATGCTTTTGTTATTGTCGTTGTTGTGTACCTTTGAGTCAAAACTGGCCTGTAGCTGATGCTCCAGTGGATTTTCAGAGGTGGTTTATCACACAGGAAAAGATTGCACATTTTGTCTCCCATGACCAGCTGGTAGATTCAACTCGCATGTCTTCAGGTTGACAGCACAGCTCCTTACCAATAGACCACCAGAGCTCCTTCAATAATGCTAGTCTGGAGTCAAAACATCAAACCTGGAAAAGTAGACAGTCACCAAGAATAAATTTAAAAAAAGAGACCCCTCAAGGAAGTGACACAGTGGTTACAACAATGGACTCAAGCACAACAGTGGTTGTTATAATTGCACAGGAACTGGCTTTTTTTTTTTTTTTCATTTTGTTCTATGTGAGGTCAACTCAGTGGCATGTAACTGTCTCCATCAAAAGATAGTCTCGTAAATTTTCACTTACTTAGATGGAAAAAAATGAAAGGAAATTGTAAATCAGGCAAAATATTCATGTTAGTGTCACATTGGACTTGTGAGAAAGACTGTCCACAAACACTCATATTTGTGAAGTGTGTATTGTTGTATAATGATGTTAGTTTGAGGACTAGGATGTGTCTGATTCAGGCAACATCAATGTAAGAGTTGATGGCATAGTCCATAGGGACTTGCACTTCACCCGAGGTGATGCCTCTGGCGGTTCAAATCTCCCAGCGACTCAGTGGGAAAAAGAGAGCAGTTTTTTCCTGCTTGATTAACATTTTCCAAATTCCTACTGGAGGATCCGGTGTTGGTTGTTTAGGGCTCCATTGCAGTGATTTTTACTTTTTTAATATAGCAATAAAGTCTGAAAAGTAAGATCTTCATCAAAATAACTGAAGATTGTTAGATGGTTATGTGCCATCAAGTCGCTTGTGACTAATAGTGACCCTACCAACAGCAGTCCTGATGCCTGCTCGGTCCTGTCCCAACCTTATTGTCTCTGACACACCTACTAGGAGAGAGTTTCTTTTGTAAAAGCTATCATAAAAAAATACAAAATATCTATAAAAGAGAAGAATTGTCTCAACAAGATGAATTGACACTGTGACTTCAACAACTGGCTTACCCCAGTCACTGTATCAATCCATCTAATTAATGGTCTCCCTCTCTTTCTCCAGCCTCCACCGTTCCAAACATGATGTCCCTCTCCAAGGACTGGTTCCTTCTTGCAACATGTCCATAGTATGTCAGACAAAGCCTCAGAATCATTGTCTCCAGGATAGGACAAACCTGTTTGTTCTTCTGGCAGTGCATGTTGTTGTTGTTGTTATGTGCCATTGAGTTGTTTGCGAATCACAGCGACCCTATGTACAACAGCCCTAAACTCTGCTCTTTCCTGTGCCAATCGCATTGCCTCTGACACACCCATCCCGATTACCCCAGTCACTGAATCAATCCACCTCATAGAGGGTCTTCCCCTCCTG
>NW_006399856.1:6153763-6165012 GCF_000299155.1 Elephantulus edwardii | reverse complement strand
AAAAAAAAAATAGGGTTGCATCCTATTTTGGTGATTTGGTGGCATTAGAAAATATTTACATGAGCAATGCACAAGTAGAAAACAACATTAAACGTATTGTCCAATAAATTAGAGGTCAGCAATCTATATAACCTTATTTGCTATCTGCTATAGAGTTCTTACGATTTTATAAAATTAACCAAACTATTTTTTTCTTTGTGACAATGTTATCTAAGTTCATCACAATAATGTTAAATTATTCAATTTTTAAAGATTTAAACACTGAAAGTGGATTTTAAAAAAATTTATTATTAGAGCAGGTGGAGAGCGGGGGGAAGCAAACCTGAGTTGGGAAGATTTTCCTGGATCTTCTTTTTGAGAGACAATGAAAATAAAGATTACATTTCAGGAGCCTTTCCACTGCAACTACTCTACAATGATAAACCTGTGATGATGAGAATATTTTATAAATTGAATAATATTGCTTGGCATTGTTACTATATGATTCTAGATAATATTTATATCAACTAGCTAATTTCTATCTCTTAAGAGCTTTGGTAGCTTGTTTGGTAGGTGGTGGTTGTTGCGTGCTGTCCAGTCGAAACCGACCCAAAGTGACCCTTCAGTGGGTTTTCAGAGGCAGTGAATCATAAGGGAGGAGATTACTCATCCTTTTCCCATGGAGTAGCTAGTTCAAATCCTGTGGATTTCAACTGTGTGCCTTTGTGATTGCAGGGAAGCTTCTACCCACCAGGCCACCATAGCTCCAGTAGTGAGGAATTGTGCTCCTGACTCTGAAAACACATGGTTTGAATCTACCAGCTTCTCTGAGGAAGGAAGACAGACAGTCTCCTCACATGTGATTTACAGCCTCTGAAAACCTGCTGTTGGGCCATCGATAAGTCAGTTTCAATGTGATGTTACACTACAATAATTTTTATGTGTTGCTAAAAAAGAGACCCACAGACATGACAAGGATAAAGGTGTCTTTATCCCTTTGTTTACTCTACAAGCATTGCATTCCAGAATATTGAAACAGTACATTACTTCCATGTTGTTGTTGTTGTTGTTGTTATCATTATTATTAATTATTTCTACTATTATTGTTAGCTGAGTTCTGACTAACTGTACCTGCAATCTTTTTAGCCACATAGTGAAATATAAATAAATACATTTCAGTGTTGAGAAATACATAAACTTTTAAGTATAGAAGACAATAATTCATCCCAGGAAAAAATATTGCAATAGTTTAAATAATAGTTTATACTTAGATACTTAAATCATTTGCTCTCAGAATGTTCTTCCTCCAAGGAATTACATCATGCACTTCTTAAAACAAGCAGGGGAGCTCTGATGACATAGTCCCCCAAAGGCCAAACCTCTCTGGCTCTTAGACTTCACCTCCTTCTCTGTAATTTGCAAGCTCAAATCCCCACCCATCCCTGGGTCAGGTATGGAGTTTTTTGAAAGAATACACATGCTGGTTTAAGAGGAGAGGGAGATACAAGATGCAAAGACAATATATAGTTTAAAAATATATTTGTACAATTACAAGTATTTTGCTGAGAACAAAATGATGTCATTAGCTCCAAACTCAGAAGAAATAGACTAGATTTCTAAGTTGGTGAACTACTCAAAGGATAAGGAAAGAGTAGTTACTTGGTCCCTTCATTTAACTATGACTTCTTGTCATTGTTATGTGTTCTGAGTCAGAAAGAACTCATAGATGACCCACTTGTGGGATTTCAGAGGCAGTAAATAACCTGGGAAGAGATTGTCCATCTTTCTCCCACGAAGCAGCAGGAAGATTTGAATTGCCTGCCTTTGGGTTGGCATGCGATGACTCATGTTATTGTTCATGGTGCTATCCAGTGGACTGCATCTCATAGCGATCCTAATCACAATGGATCTGAACCTTGTTTTATTCTGTGTCATCCTTGTCATCTCTGATATACTTGAGTTGGTTGTTACAGTTACTACATGTCATTCAACTAGATGTCAATCCGTCTAGTTGAGGGTCTTTCCCTCTATTACTGACCCTCCACCTTTCCAAGCATGATGTCTTTTTTCCATGAACTAGTTCCTCCTAACAACATGCCCAAAAGAGATAACACATCACCACTCATGCCTCCAAAAAGCACCCTGGTTGCACTTTCTCTGAGATATATCTGCTTGTTCTTTTGAAACTCTATGAGATAGTATCTTCTTCAACACTAGAACTCCTCAAATGCATTGATTCTTCTTTTGCCATCCTTAGTTATTGTCCAACTTTCAAATGCATGTTGTTGTTATTGTTTTTGTTGTTGCTGTTGTTGTTATGTGACTTCGAGTCTCCCGGAACTCATAGCAACCCTATGTACAATAGCTATGAAGCCTGCTCTGTCCTGAGCCGAGCCAGTCTCACTGTCTTCAGCATATGAACCCCCATCATCCATTTTACTGTGTCAATCCATCTCATCCAGGGTCTGTCTCTCCTGTACTGTCCCTCCAATCTTCCAACCACAATGTCCTTATCCATGGATTGGTCCCTATTGGCCATGTGCTCAAAATATGTATGAAAGAGCTTCATAATCCTTTCCTCCAAGGAGCAGCCTGGTTTCACTTTCTTCAAAACAGACCTGTTTGTTCTTTGGGATTCCATAATATGCTCAGGACTCTACTCCAGAATTACAACTCAAAGGCATCAATCCTTCTAGCATCCTTAGACATTGTCCAGCTCTCTGACGCATAGCAGGTAATTTTGAAGACCATGACCTGAATCAGGTGCACCTGAGTCTCTAAACTGACATCATTGCTTTTTTAGCACTTTGGAGAAGTCTCTGATAACAGATTTTCCTAATGCAATTTGTCTTTTGATTTCCTGAATGTTGATGCTATGAGTGTTAATTGTAGACTCAAATAAGCTGATATTATTAACAACCTCAATCACTTCTTCATCTACCATGGTCCTACCAATTGGCCCAGTAGTGAAAATCTTTGTTTTCTTGATGTTGAACTTCAATCCATATTGAAAACTACAGTCCTTGACCTTCTGCAGCAAACATGTCTAGTCTTCTCAGTTTGGGCAAGCAAGCTGTGCCATCTACATAGCACAGTTTATAGACTAGTCTTCCTCCAATCCTGATGCCAGATTCTTCCTCTAAAAATCCAGTCTCCCGAATGATCTATTTCTAATACGGATTTTAAAAGTATGGAGACAGAATGTATCTCTGATGCATTTCTTTCCTACCATTTTATCTCCATCTATCTCTATTTGCCTATTGACCCAGTGGCATGGCCACTCAGAACAACCCCATATAAAACAGATCAAAAGTTAGCTGGATGCTACCATTCTCATAGGCTTCTCTAGGCTTTTAAGCTGATTATTGCAGTCACTGTGTCAATCTATCTCATTGAAGATACTTCTCTCCTTCTCTGAATCTCCAACTTTCCAAGCAAAATTTCCCTCTCCAGTGGCTAGTCCCTCCTAATAACATACTCAAAAAATGTGAGGCAAAATCTAAACACCTTTCCTTATAAGGAAGAACTTGACTGCACTTCTCACAAGATAGATTTGTTTGTTCTATTGGCAACCCATGTTATACTCATTATTCACAAACACCACCAATCAAAGATCAAAGACATCTTTATTCATTGTCAAACTTTCACATATACAAGAAGCAGCTGGAAATAATGACTGAGGGGCTACACTTTACTGTTCAAAGTGATAATTTTACTCTTTTTCTACTTTAAAGAAATCCCTATCAGAGTTGTCCAATAAAATACATCTTTTGATTTATTGGCTATTGCTCACATGATTGTTGATTGTGGGTCCAAATAGTGGCTCAAGAAATGGAGAGAACTAGTAATTCAGCAGGATAGTCAAAGAAGAAGAGGGATAGCAGATATTGAGAAGCTTTGAACAGGAACGCTTCAGGGTGAAGTCTCTCTCAGGGAGGAGTGATAGGGAATGGCAAAGGACGCACTGACAAAGAAGATTAATCAGAACTGGCTTTGACAAGCACTGTGGCATTTGGACAAGAACAAACTGGGAGGAGGGTAGAGAATAGTGCAACAATGAATGAATGGAAACCCAAAATCTCTGTAAATGCTTATGAAAATTAATAAAATATAATTATAGAAAAAAAAAGAAGTAGGGATGTTACAATTGTTATAGGTCAAATTTATAGCAGAAAAAGTTTTAAAGATGCACATAATCTCTCTTCTATAATAAGTAGCAATGCCCTTTCAGGAGAAACCATTATTATATTTATTATTATATAAAATGGCATATATATTATATATAATAATGTAGCTCATTATTATATATAATATATAATTATTTTAAGCTCTGTTCATCAGGATTCCTTAGTAAACCCAAGGGTTTTACATGTGTCCTTTGGTTCATCACCTTCAATATACCTCAGTCTACTACAGTCCTCCCTGTTGTCTGTAATCATCCCTTCATGTCTTATCTCATGGGTTCTAGACGTGGTTGGAACAGCAAACTGTGTCCTGAAAATGTTACTCAGTTAAAATAACTGAAAGAATGTGTACCAGGGCTTGATTTTTTTTTAATTGACTAAAGTACTGACATTCAACTTTGTATTAAGAAGTATGCAACTAAATATATATATATTGCTATTGTTAGGTGTAATCCACTTGCCAATGACTCCCAGCCCCCCTATGAACAACCAATTAGCACCTTGTCTCGTCCCGTGCCGTCTTCATGCTCTCTGCTGTCCTTCAGTCCATTATCACAGTCACTGTCAGTACATCTTCTTGAGAATCTTCCTCTCTTTCTCTTAACCTCCACCTTGTCTAGCTTGATCTTCTGATAACTTGCCCAGAGCATATGAGGCAAAGTTTCACCATCCTTTCCTCTAAGGAGCACTATGGTTGCACCTCACTAAAGACAGAATCGTTTGTTATTTTGGCAATCCGTGGGATAACCAGTACTCTTCTCCAACACCACAATTCAAAGGTGTCAACTCTTTGGTTTTTTCATATTCCTTGTTTTAGATGCACAGGAAGCAATTTGAAAGACCATGGCTTGTATAAGGAACACTTTTGTCTCCAAACAAGCATCCTTTCTCTTTAGCCCTTTGTAGAGGCTCGAACAGAAGATTTTCCCAATGTAAAACATTTTGATATTTCTTGACCTCTTTTACCATGGGTGTTGATGGGTGATCCATGTAAAATGAAGTCATTGACAAGTTCTAACTTTTCTCCGTCTGTCATGTCACCTATTGGTCCAGTGGTGAGGGTTATAATAATTTAGTTCTATAATGATGTTGTTGTTATGTTCCATCGAGCTGCCATCATAGTGAGCCTATGTACAACAGCCCTGAAGCCAGCCCTGTCATGAGCTAGTCTCACTGACTCCAATACACCTGCCTTCATTACCCAGTTACTGTATCAATCCATCTCATCTGAGGTCTTCCGCTCCTGTGCTGTCTCTCCACCCTTCCAAGCATTATATCCTTCTCCAAGGACTGGTCCCTCCTGGCCACTTGGCTGAAGTATGTGAGATGGAGTTTCAAAATTCTAGCCTCCAAGGAGAAACTTGGTTTCACCCTCTCCAAGACAAACCTATTTGTTTTCTTGGTGGTCCATGGTATGTTCAAGACTCTCCTCCACTGCCACAAATCAAAGGCATCAATTCTTCTATCATCCTTAGTCATTGTCAAGCTCTCTGATGCATAGCAAGTAACTGCAAAGACCATGGCCTGGATCAAGCATACCTTAATCTCTAGACTGATATAATTGCTTCTTAGTATTCTGGAGAGGTCTCTGACAGAATTTTTCCCAATGCAATTTGTCTTTTGATTTCCTGACTGTTGATGCCTGAGTGTTGATTGTGGAGCCAACCAAGCTGAAATTGTTAACAACCTCAATCTCTTCTCCATCCATCATGGTACTGCCGGTTGGCTCAGTGGTGAGACTCTTTGTGTTCTTGATGTTGATCTAGTATGATAGATATTATAAATTTATTTCTTTAAATTTATTATTTATAATGAGCATACTATAGCACTTAGTTATTGTAAGTCACTTTATTGGTAAATGTTTTTAATATTAGTTCATTGTAACATGAATATGTGTTTCCTTAAAAAACCCCGGATCCATTGCTGTAGAGTCAGAACCAATTTACAGCTGACCCTCCGGCAGGTTTCTGAGTTTGTGAATCACACAGGGAATCACCCATTTTCAGCAGGTTTCTGAGGTTGTGAATCAAACAAGGAATGGCCCAGCTTCTCCCTCAAAATTGCTGATAGGTTCAAACTTCCAGAGACACAGCCTTTGCGTTAGAAGCAAAACTCCTCTTAAACTATATCTAGAGAACTCTGTTACATATGTTCTAGATTATTTAAGTAAATATATAGTCAATCACATTATTTAGTAGACTTCAGAATTGGCTGAGGAAACTTGTGACTTAGATATGAAAAAACGACCCCATCTCATTAGCCATAATTAAGGAAGGCATTGCAGGGGGGAAAAAAGTAAATCTATGCTACATATCACTTTTTTTGTATGTCTGAGACTATGAAAGATTTAGATTTTATTACAAAATTTTAATACAAAATTGTCTTGGAGAGCATAACATTTTAATTCAAATATATTCTAAATCAATGTAAAGTATTTCAAAATGTGATCCAAACAGCAATGAGATTGTCCTTTATTATTTTTTTTGTTTAACGTTGTGGCTCCTTGGAGGCAAGGATTCTGAGGCTCCGTCTAACATACTTTGGACATGTTGTGAGGACATACCGATCCTTGGAGAGGGACATCATGCTTGGGAGGGTGGAGGGACAGCGCAGGAGAGGAAGGCCCTCTATGAGGTGGATTGATTCAGTGACTGGGATAATCAGGATGGGAGTGTCAGAAACAGTGCGATTGGCACAGGATAGAGCAGGGCTTAGGGCTGTTGTACATAGGGTCGCTATGAGTTGCAAGCGACTCGATGGCACATAACAACAACAACAACATCAATAACTGAATTTCAGTGATAAATTTTATATTAGTTTCTCAGTGGCTACATGGAAGCTTATTGGTCAGGGAGTTGGTAATTGCAAATGAATTGCTGATAATTGTCTAGCTGATGTTGAGAAGAGCAAGTTAAAACAATAGATTGATACAGTATCACTTATAGATTAGGGAGGAGCATTTCCTATTACCTTCATTGGGCCAATATACTTTAAAAAGTTTAAATGCAAATTGGAAGAACATTCTTTTAATACTATTTAAGTCACATGTGTAACATGATGAAAATGACAAAATGTTATTAAATTCAAGAACTTAAAATATTGAATTTCCAACTTTTCCTTTTAAAGTAATTTTAGGAGCTCGCCTTAAATACACACATTAACACTAAATTCTGAATTGTTGGGATGAATTTTTTTAAATAAATAGTACATGCTAACATTACTTATTAACAAGAGATAAAAGAAAAATATCTAGATGTCCAAAAAGTAAAATGATAAAGTAAGATAAATCTACGCAAGTGAATGCGTCCCACAAAGGAAAAAGAATTGTTAAAAAGCATTAATTGTGAGTAAGAAGAAAAAATTAAAGCAAAATATAAAACAACATACTATGAGTTCCTTGATAAAAGGTTCACAACAAGGCAACACTGTTGTTGTTGTTATGTTCCATCGAGTCATTTGCGACTCATAGCGTCCCTATGTATAAGAGCCCTAAACGCCTTTCTATCCTGTGCCAACCTCACTGTCTCAAACACATTCATTCCCACCACTCCACTCACAGAATCAATCCATCTCATCGAGGGGCTTCCTCTCCTGCACCATCCCTCCACTTTCCCAAACATGACGTCCCTTTGCAAGGACAAGTCCCTCCTTGCAACATGCCCAAAGTATGTCAGATGAAGCTTCAGAATCCTTGACTCCAGGGTACATTCTGGCTTCACCCTTTCCAGAACAAACCTGTTTGTTCTCCTAGCAGTCCATGGTATATTCAACACTCTTCTCCAGCACCACAACTCAAAGGCATCAATTCTCTATCATCCCTATTCACTGTCCAACTCTCTAATGCATAGCACATAATAGCAAAGACTAAAGCCTGGATCAGCCGCATCTTAGTCTCCAGCCTGATGTCGTTGCTCCTCAGTACTTTTGAGAGGTCCCTCACAGCTGACTTTCCCAGTGCAATTTGTGTCTTAATTTCCTGGCTGTTGTTACCAAGAGTGTTTACTGTGGAACCAAATAAACTAAAACTGTTATCTATATCAATCTCTTCACCATCCATACTGATGCTGCCAATTGGCCCAGTGGTGAGAATCTTTGTTTTCTTGATATTGAGCTTCAATCCATATTAAAAACTGTAGTCCTTGACCTTCTGCAGCAAGGCAACACTACTCTATAATTTTTTAAGATATGTACTGTATGGGACTGTTTAGCAGTTACAATCAGTAGTAGTACAGTTATTTCCTCCAGGAAGAATGGCAAAGTTTGAAAACAGGAAACAGAACAAGAATTGAATCCACTTTTGGTTGCTGATGTTTTCTCTGTTTAGCTGAATAGCAGTTATACATTCATATGTTAAGACACTAATAAATGTATCCTGTGTCCATGACATAGAAAACTCATTTCAGTTCTCTAAATCTCAGGTTTTCATATCTGAAAGTTGTTGTTGTTGTTGTTGTTAGGTGCAATCAAGTCGAGTACAACTTATAGTGACCCTATGAACAAAAGATCTGAACCCTGTTCTGTCCTGCACCATCTTCACACTTCCTGACACACAAGAGCCCATTGCAGCGGTCACCATGTCTGTCCACCTGGTTGAGGGTCGTCTTCTCCTTTGCCGACCCTTCACCTTTCCCGGCATCATGTCCTTCCCCAGTGAATAGCCCTTCCTTGCAACATGCCCAAACTGAAATTTGGAAGTAATAATAATTAATGGAAACTCAATCATTGCCCATGAGTTGGAACTGATTAGTCATAACTTTCTCTACAAATCCCATAGGAGGAGACAGCGTATCTTACTCCTGAAGAGCCTCTGGTGGTTTAGGACCTCCAGAGTGGTGAGACCTCTGGGTTATTATCTCATATCTCTAGGCGTTATGCCACCAGAGCTCTCTAATTTATTTTCCCATTGAGTAATCATTTCAATGAGATTATAAAAATAACTTAAATAATTAACTGTCCTCTCTTTTTCTATATCATCTCAAATCCTCAATACTGATGATGATCTGTAAACAGTGTTGAAGCTGTGAATTATTTGTATGAAACTTTGTGATGTACCAAATATTTTACATATGTTTTTGTTAATGTGCCACTGATTGGCTTGCAACTTACAGTGACCTTATGTACAACAGCACTGAACCCTGCTCTATCTTGAGTCAAACTCATTGTGTCTAACACACCTACGTCTATTACCCTACTCACTGAGTTAATCATCTCATCCAGGGATTTCCTTTCTTGTCCTGTACCTCCACCCTCTCAAGCATGATGTCCCCTCTCCAACAACTGGTCCCTCCTTGCAAAATGTCCAAAGAATGACAGATAAAGCTTCAAAATCTTTGCCTCCAAAGAGCAGCCTGGTTTCATCCTCTCCAGGATGAACCTGTTTGTCCTACTAGCAATCCATGATATATTCAGTATTCTTCTCCAGCACCACAGCTCAAAGGCATCTATTCTTCTTCTATCATCTTTAGTTATTGTCCAGCTATGTGATGCATAGCAATTAATTGCAACGTCTGGCCTTGATCTGGCACATCTTAGTCTCTGGACTGATATTGTTGCTCTTCAGTAATCTAGAGAGGTCCCTGACAGCAGAATTTTCCAATTCAATTCACCTTTTGATTTCTTGGCTGCTGTTATCCTGGCTGTTGGTTGTGGAGACAAGCAAGTTGAAGCTGTCAATGTAAATCTAAATCTTTTCAATTTAAATATTTACAGTCTAAATCTTTTCACCGTCTATCATGGTTCAATTAGATTTTTTTTGTTAGTTGGGTAAGGTTCTACTGTTATAAATAAGGAAAATAACATAAAAATTTATTTTACTCACATATGCACACATTTATAAGACTCACATGGGTTTTTTTTATCTTCACTAAGCACATTAAAACAAATAAAATTCAAGAAGTGAAAAATGATCCTCCAATGGAATATATTTAGTATCACTGAGATTTATTAAAATATAGCAGGGGAATCCACCAGCTCAGTCATCAGTGTTGCTGCCAAAACTGTGTTCACAGCAATGTTTAAGGGAAAGTTAAGATTCTAAGGGCCAAGTGGTGATCCCAGGACTAATGGTAGACAGACAAAAGAAAAACTCTTTCCCTTCATAGGTGCCTGATTTGACCATAGCAGGTGACCTCCCCACCATTTTCACTCTCTCTCTTCCACACACATTCACACACTCTTATATTCAGCAGAAAACACTTAATCATGTTCACTCAAAACCTATATCTAGACCAAGAAGTTGTCTAAACTGAACAAGAGAACATGACAAGCTTTAAAATTAGGAAAGGTTTGCATAAGGGCTGTATCCTTCCTATTCAATCTGTAGGTTGAGCAAATCATTCAAGAAGCTGAACTATATGAATAAGAATGTTGCCTCAGGATTGGAGGAAGACTCATCAACAACCTGTTATACAGATGCTACAAACTTGCTTGCTGAAATTAAAGAGAACTTGAAACACTTGCTACAGAAACTCAAAGGCTGTAGCCTCTCAAATGGCAAATGGCTTACATCTCAATATTGAGAAAACAAATATCCTCACCACAAGAGCAATAGGCAGCATCATAATACATGGAGAAAAGATTGAAGCACTTAACAATTTCATGTTACGTGCATGCATCATTAACACACATGCTACCAGTAGTGAAGAAAACAAAACATGTGTTGTATTGGAGAAAATCTGCTGTCAAAGACTTCTCCAAAGTGTTAAATAGCAATACTGTCATTTTGTCAAAGACTAAAGTGTATCTGATCCCAGCCGAAGGCTTTTCAAAAACTTCCTTTGTGTCTTAAAATTGAATAATGAATGCAGATGACCGAAGAAGAATTAGTACCTTTGAATGATGGTATTAGAGAAGAATACTGAATATCCTACGGTCTATCAAAAGAACAAACAAATATATCTTGGAGGAAGGGTAGCTAGAGTGCTCCCTAGAGGCACGGATGGTGAATCTTCATCTCATATACTCTGGACATTGTTGTTAGAAAAGGCCAGGATGCCCACTATCACCTCTTTTATTCAATATTGTTTTGGAAGTCTTAGCAATAGCAATAAGACAAGAGAAGGGAATAAAAGGTATCCAAATAGGCAA
>NW_006399856.1:6142618-6151426 GCF_000299155.1 Elephantulus edwardii | reverse complement strand
AAAAAAAAAGAAAAGGCCAGTCACTGGAAAAAGACATAACACTAGGAAAGGTAGAGGGGTAGTATCAAAAAGGAAGACCCTCAATAAGATGTGTTGACAGTCTAGATTGTATCGTTGGGAGCTAATAATTGAAGATGACGACCATGACACAGGACAGGGCAAGATTCAGTGCTTTTGTTCAGAGGGTCATTATGGTGGCACTTATTAGCAAAAACAACATACCTAACATTCTAAGTGAGCAAAATAACTCAGTTTACAACCTTGCACCAATTTTCAGCAATAGAGGCGTAGTCTTGAGCATTATAAAAAGTTAATCTTTTTAAGTAATTTGGAAGTGAATTTATCATTTTTCATTTAAATGCTTTTTATTTAATAGCTTAATGCATATCTAAATTTTATAGCATTTCTACACTATTTTTTCCTGGATGTTTGTATGGATATAGTATTGATTTAAGTGGCTTTAAATGCTAGCAAGTAAAGAATTCAACAGCGCATTTGGCCAAAACAAATTTCTGCAACTTTAGTAAGATGTGCCTTATTAAATGAAAGTCGAAATATGAAGTGTCTGTGCTTTAAAAATACTTTCTTAAATAAATATTACACTTTCTCAAATAAATATTTCTCCTTTAATAAATATTGGGGCACTCTGGTGGCCTAGTGGCAAGAAGCTGTGTTGGAATCCCAAAGGCATGTGGTTCGAGGCCAACAGCTGCTCCGTGGGAGAAGGATGGGCAGTCTCCTCCTGTGTGATTAACTGCCTTTGAAAACCAGCTGGAGGGTCAGCTGTTGGTCGGTTCCAACTCTATGGTATACAATCTCCTCTTTAAACACTTCAATATTTTGTGTCAAGTACCTAAGTTATTAAACCTCCCTGCTATAGAATGTTGTTATTGTTGTTGTTGTTGTTGTTGTGTCCCACTGAAGCAGAACTGACTCATAGCTGACTCTGCAGCAGGTTTTCAGAGGCAGTAAATTGCATGGAAGGAGTTGGTTCAGTGTTCTCCTGTGGGGCCACTGGTGAATTTGAATGTAAGGCTTTTAGGATTGCACTGCAATTTCTTACCACTAGGCCACAGGTCCAGTAAATATGTATTGAATAGCATTTAGGAAGTTGCCTCTACCTTTTCCTTTAGTCCACTGGAGACATTAGCATCCGTGGGCGAGAGGAGTGTTTGTTGTCTCCAAGACAATTATTATGAGTTTACTTTTCTGTTTCATGCCTATTGGCAAAGTAATATGAAATCACAAGGTTTAAGCCATTTAGTTGTAATTCCAGCTGTCAAATGTATTTCCAGCAATGCCATTGTTTCTCGATTGTTTATGTATTACAACTTCCACACCCATGTAATATTTACCCAAGCCTTTCAAAACCTTCGCCAATTGCTAGTGCAATTGGACTTTTTAAGCTTTTTCCTTTAGAATTAATTTTGTTTTAAGGCTAGAGCTGCACAGTTTGTGGTATTTGAAAAGCATGGGAATATGTTGTTATTCTGGAAAATAAATTGCACATTAGGTTATTTATCTTCTCTTAAAGGATATGGGAGGGGTGTACATGTGCGTGTTTCATTCATGACTTTGATAACTGGAGCTTAACTGTCTGGAAGAGCACACCATTGCTTATATAGCTCTCATCTCGTGCCTTGCTAACAAACATAGATCAATTAGTATTTGTAATTGGGACTCAGTAATAATTATAGCCTCATTTAGTGAACATTTATTTCCTTTGTCCCAGGCATGGTGAGAGATACAAGTTAAGCTGTCCAAGTTTAGTATAATGGAAATTATATTACATTTATAAGTAGTTCTGAAGAAGTTCTAAAATGAAGAAACTGAATGTTAGTAAAATATTCAAAGATAATGTTTTCATTCTTCTCCTTTATCTGGTAGCCCAGCATTTATCATCTTAACTCAGTGAAGACGCTGACAATCATGCATAGAGATTTTGAAATGATGAAGCTGTATGCACCCTTTGGATTCAAATGAGTTCCCTGGACACCTTCTCTATGACCAAAATGACCATGGAAAGAGAAATAACTGTAGGGTTTATGGCCAAACTGAAACTGGCAAAGGGTTTATCCTACCTTTCTTAGGGAAGTCGAATGATATGTGTATTGAATTTTCCACCTAGAAATCCTTCTATTTTCCATTTGGAACTCATTCTCTTCATGGTGATGCCTTCTTTCCTTTTTTCCCTGGCGTACTTCTGATTCAATTACTTACTTCATCACGAATTGACAGGTAAACTATTATTTTAAAAAGCAGAATGTGTATTTATAAATTTTAGAAATACTGTGAGCTCTCTTAGAGTCAATAATAATATAATAAGAAAACAAATTAAGTCTGCTCGGAGAGAGTGAAACCAATTTTCTCCTTGGAGGCTAGAATTTTGAAGCTCCATCTCACATACTTTGGGCATGTGGCCAGGAGGGACCGATCTTTGGAGAAGAACTTCATGCTCAGAAGGGTGGAGGGACAGTGCAGTAGAGGAAGAGCGAAAATTAGATGGATTGATACAAACTAGGGCGATGGGAGTAGGTGTGTCAGAGTCAGTGAGACTGGCTCAGGACAGGGCAGACTTCAGAGCTGTTGTATATAGGGTCGCTATGAGTCAAGGTGACTGGATGGCACATAACAACAACATGTCATTCCATAGTTTTTGCTGTCTGACTTTAGAGACTGTTCACATGATGCATGATATTATTAAGATAAAGGTATTCTACAGTAAAATCCACCATGAGTGTGGTATATTAAGGTAAAAGCATCCTAGAGTATGATCCACAATAAGTGTGGTATATTTTGTCAGTTGATAGCATGTGGTGGGTTGGCAATCAAACATTAAAAAGTACAATTTAATCACAAATTATCTCTGTATTATTTATAAGATAAATGGCACACATATAATTATTAATTATCTGCTCTGGTGGAAAATATCTAGTCAGAGCTATTTTCAGAATTAATTCTGCATTACTTGGTTTTAGACGATAACGATAAATGCCCTTTAACATGTTAATAATAAATTTACTTAAATGTTTAACACACATAATCCACCAGGGGAAAGGGAAAAAAATAAATCACAAATTGTACTTATCTCTTTCATCATTTTAAAATGTAGTAATAATCTTGGGACCAATATATTTGTTGATTCAATTTTTGTCACTTATTAAATCAAATGTACAATGTATAATATGATTGTGGTTTCATGATTTTGTAATTCCCTTCTTGGGAATATGTTTATCTTTATTTCATCTAATTTTCTTTGTAAAAAGTAATTGGGGATGCAAAAGGATGATGTAAAAATATGTTTTTTTAAAGAACATGAGGAAGAAAAGAAATTTAATATGACCTATATAAAGTTCTGTGTATGCATATGGAAACTATCACTTATAGTACAAGCAGTCCCCAAGTGATGAAAAGTATCCATTCTGGAGTGTCTGTAAGCTGACTTTACAGGTGAATTGACACAGATGAGCACAGTAGGTATTGAACTTTAAGCAAATTTGTAATCTGAGAACTGCCTCAGGTTTTTATCAGAGTTTCAAATATTTTTGTCATTCTAGTTCCACCAGTTGCCAAACAATTTGTATTTTCACTGTGTACATGTGAATTTTTGTTGCTATTACATGCCCCTGAGTGGCTTGTGACTCAGTTGTTGTTGTTATGTGCCATAGAGTCGCTTGCGACTCATAGCGACCCTATGTACAACATCCCTAAACTCTGCTCTGTCCTGTGCCAATCTCATCATCTCCGACACATCCATCCCAATTACCCCAGTCACTGAATCAATCCACCTCACAGGGGCCTTCCTCTCCTGCGCTGTCCCTCCACCCTACCAAGCATGATGTCCCTCTCCAAGGACCTGTCCCTCCTTGCAACATGTCCAAAGTATGCTAGAGAAAGCCTTAGAATCCTTGCCACCAAGAAGCAGCCCGGTTTGACATTTTCCAGGATGAATCTGTTTGTTTTCCTAGCAGTCCATGGTACCCTCAATACTCTTCTCCAGCATCAAAGCTCAAAGGCATCAATTCTCCTTCTATCCTCCTTGGTCATTGCAAAAACCGTGGCCTGTATCAGACGCACCTTAGTCTCCAAAGAGACACCACTGCTCTTCAGTACTTTGGAGAGGTCCCTAACACCAGACTTTCCTATGGCAATACGTCTTCTAATTTCCTGGCTGCTGGTACCAAGTGTGTTGACTGTGAAGCCAAGCAAACCAAAGCTGTGGTCAGTCTCAATCTCTTCACCATCCATCCTGATGCTACCGATTGCTCCAGTGGTGAGAATCTTTGTCTTCTTGACATTGAACCTCAATCCATACGGGAGGCTACAGTCCCTGACCCTCTGCAGTATGTGTTTCAGGTCCTCCTCAGTTTCAGCAAGCAGGGTTGTATCATCTGCATATCTCAGATTGTTGATAGATCTTCCTCCAATCCTGATGCCACACTTCTCCTCATAGAGCTCAGGCTCCCGGATAATCTGTTCTGCATACAGTTTGAAAAGGTATGGAGACAGGGCACATCCCTGGCATATGCTTTTCCCAATTTTGAACCATGCAGTGTTCCCTTGCTCTGTTCTGATGACTGCCTCTTGGTCCAAGTATAGGTTTCTCATTAGCATGATCGAGTGTTCTGGTATTCCCATTCTTCTCAGAGTCAGCCACAGTTTGTTATGATCCACACGTCAGACACTTTTGCATAGTCAATGAAACACAGATAGACATTCCTCTGGTACTCCCTGCTTTAAGCTATGATCCATCTAACATTATCTACAATAGTCCTAGTACCACGACCCCTTCTAAACCCAGCTGGACTTCTGGCAGTTCTCTACTGATGTGTTGTTCCAGTCATTTTTGGATAATCCTCAGTAGAATTTTGAGAACAATGAGATTGTTCTATAGTTTCCACATTCTGTTGGGTCACACTTCTTTGATGGGAACAAATATAGATCTCTTCCAGTCAGTTGGACAGGTGGTTGTTTTCCAGATTCCTTGGCACAACTTGGTGAGCACGTCTAGGGCAGCATCTGTTAGCTGAAATATGTCAATTGGTGACTCATAGTGACCTATATACATTAGCTCTGAAAACTGCCTTAACCTGCACCAATCTCATCATCTCTGACAGGACCTCCTCCCATTGTTCCAGTCACTGAGCCAATCCATCTCCTCCCCGGGCTTCCTCTTCTATTCTGTCCCTCAACCTTTCCCTGCATGATGTCCTTCTCAAATGACTTGTCCCTCCTGTCCCTGTGCCAGCAGTGTTATCCTTGCCTCCAGGGAGCAAACTGGTTTCCCCTTCTCCAGGATGCACCTGTTTGTTCTCTTGACATTCCAGGATATGTTCAACAGTCTTCTCCAGCACCACATCCCAAAGGCATCGATCATTTTTTTTATCATCCTTAGTTATTATCCAGCTCTCTGATGCATCACAAGTAATTGCAAAGACCCTGGCCTGGATCAGGTGAACCTTAGTCTGCAGACTGACATCATTGATCTTCTGTACAAGTTCCTTATAGGAGACTTTCCCTTTTGATTTCTAATGACTGCTGATTCCAAGACTGTTGATTGTGGAACCAAGCAAGCTGAATTAAGTTAAATTTTAATCTTACCAACAATCTCAATCTGTTCTTCATCTGCCATGAAGCTGTCATATAGTCATCTGCCATGAAGCTGTCATATAGGCCCAGTGATGAGAATCTTTTGTTTTCTTGATGCTGAGTTTCAATTCATATTAAAGAGAATTAGAATTTATATTTTTATAAGTCTTAAATGCCCAGTTGGTACTTAGACATACATAAGAAATCACCTGGATATCTTGTTAAAATATATTGTAGATTCTGATTTAGTATATCTGGGATGGAGATACAAATTCTCAGTGAAGGAGTCAAACCAGAACAAATAGGTTAGAAGTCCTAGTTGCTCATTCTTCTGTTACTTATTTAAAAATTTTAGTAGTATTTTTCTAAAGGGACAAAATTATTGCATTAATTTGGACAGTATATTATTACATCTGATTGTAAGACAAATATACATGAGCTATAAAGAAGGTATTATTACATTGCAGAAATTTAGTTCATTTTAGAACATCATTAACACTAATAATATTATTGTTTTAAATTTTAGTTTAATCATATAAATTGTTGTCATTTCACCAGATGAAACATTTCTATAATTTGGCAATTAAAATACACTTTTTCAGGATTTTTTTTTTAATTGTTTGGCAAAACTCAAGTTGTCAGCAGGGGAGCTCCAGTCTCCATAGCGTCATGAGATATTTATGCCTCGCTTATTGTTTCCTGGCTGTTGCATTTTCACCATTCCTCACCTTGTACGACCTCATACCCAAAGCATTTGTCCTGATCTTGAAAAAGTTCTTGAAGTACAGCTGTCCTTATGGAAAATAATCTCATGAATTATTTTAAACAGTCCTACCATTACCTTGAAATGATGTAAAAATTGAACTGACGAATGCTAATGTGTTGCATCAATAATAGCGCCAAGTTCAGTATAGTAAAACTGCAATTACATTTAAATAGAAGAATTAATCCAATGTATGCTGAAGATATTTTGTTAAATTAACATTATAGCTCTTATTAATAAGGCACTGTTAAGTGAATTTTGCATAAATTAAATTAAAAAGGAGATTACTCGGAGAGTTTAAGATTTCACGTACTGTCTACTTTCCTCAAAGTTCATGTCCTTGTGTGCTTGACTTACAAACCCATAATTAGTGGGGCTAATCAGCATTTTATATGACGACTTTCCCTGGTAGAAATTTTTCTTCCTAAGAATAAATGTATCTACAGTGGATTTTTTCTTATTGTTAAAGGATATTTGTTATTTGAAAATTGGCATTCAATTCTCATTCCTGCCTGCTTACCATAAAACTCAATTTTGAAGCCTGTTTTGGAGGTCACAAAAATCATAGTTCTGCTAGAGTTTACCCCTGAAATGTCATCTTAGAAACTAGATAGCTTATTTAGTTTCAAGACTCCCTCTCATCATTGTTTAAAGGGGCTGTATATTGGCATTGAAAAATTAAATGGGTAAGTATGTACTTGTCGAATGTCTTATTGTGGTTTGGGTGACAGTTTACAGAGCAAATTGGTTTTCTGTACAATGATTGTTATGCATTTTGTTTTGACCTTGGCTGCAATCCCTACAATATTACAGTGGGCCTCTCACTTCCTCCTTGTATTTATCATTTCAATTTTTCTTTCTTCCATATCCCACCCTGCCTCCATGCGTGGACAGATGCTGGCCATTTGATCTCTTTTAGTTAATTGTTCTAAGGAGTCTGTATCAACCTGTATCATTGTTCGCCTTAAGATCTTGTCTACTATTTGGCTTAAAAGTTGAACCATTAGGAGGGACAATTTAGTTGAACCAGAACCACGGAGGATCTAAGAGCATAATCTAGATGGTTGTGCCACTGTCACACAGGTAGACCTCATTTTTTAAAACAAGCCTTTGGAATTTTGTTCTGTGATTTTCTGTCACTCTCTTCAGGACTTCCTCTTGTGATACTGTTTGGAACAGTCAAGTGGTAATCAGGCACCATCAGGTTCTGCTTTCAGACTCTTGGAACCTGAGGTTCACGTGTTCTATTAGTTCTTCAGAATAGTTGTTTCCGTGTATATTTGATTTTCTTTTCTCTTTTGTATTTATTCCTCTGGGTAGAGAGGAACCAATGGTCATATTTAAATGACTGTTCACAGGCTTTGAAGACCCCAGGAAGTGGCTGTAATTTTACCTCCTACTGTCTTACATAGTTTGGGTACTTCTCCAGGGGGTTCCGGTTCTTGGAGAAAGGCATTAAGCTTAGAAGAGTGGAGAAGGACAGCTCAGGAAAGGAAGACCTAGGATGAGATGGATTGACTCAGTGACTGGAGGAAAGGGTTTGGGAGATGACTCAGGATAGAGCAAGTTTCAAAGCCAGTGTGCAGAGGGTTGTTATGAGTTGCAGACAACTCCATGGCACAAAACAACATGATCTACTGTGCTTATGGATATATTTATGAAAATAACATAGAAGTATCTTCTGCCAAACTTACTCCTGAGTGTAGTTTTATTCACCTACCCACCCCTGTTCAACGTCAGCATCTGTCTATATATCTACATAGAGATTGTTACTGTTATTACAAGTTATGTTGTTATTGTTAGGTGCCATTGGTTGTGTATGACTCATAGCGACCCTATAAACAAAAGATCTGAACCCTGTTCTATCCTGAGCCTTCCTCACCCTTCCTGAAACACAAAAGCCTATTGTGGCAATCACCACATTAATCCACCTTGTTGAGGGTCTTCCTCTCCTTTGCCAACCTTCCACCCTTCACAGTGTCATGTCCTTCTCCAAGGTATAACCTCTCCTGGCAATATGCCTAAAATATGTGAGGCAAAGCCTCATTCATCATTCTTGCCTCCAAAGAGCACTCTGGCTCCACTGTCTCCAAGACATATCCGTTTGTTTTCTTGGCTGTCCATGAGGTGTTCAGTGCTCTTCTCAAAGAGCATAGTTCAAAGCTGTCAATTCTTTTTCTGTCATCCTTACTCACTGTCCAGCTCTCAGATGCATAGCAAGTAATCAGAAAGACCATGTCTTAAATCAGATGCACCTTACTCCTCAAACATATATTCTTACTCCTCAATAATCCCTAAAATTCAGAATTTCCTAGTACAATATGTTTTCTTGCTTCCTGACTGCTGCTGTCAAAGGTGTTACTTGTGGATCCATGCAAGATGAAACTATTGACAGTTTCAATCTCCTCTCTTCCCTCGTGATGGTGCCTATTGGTCTGAAAGACCCCCGAACTGGT
>NW_006399856.1:6141413-6142510 GCF_000299155.1 Elephantulus edwardii | reverse complement strand
CATTGCCATGGGAAAGTCTACTGTTAGGGACCTCTCCAAAGTACTAAAGAGCAATGGTGTCTCTCTAGAGACTAAGGTGCATCTGATACAGACCATGGTCTTTGCAATCATTTTTATGCATCAGAGAGTTGGACAATGACCAAGGAGGATAGAAGGAGAATTGACGCCTTTGAGCTGTGGTGCTGGAGAAGGGTACTGAGAGAGTACCATGGACTGCTAGGAAAACAGATTCATCTTGGAAAGGGTTAAACCATGCTGCCCGTTGGAGGCAAGGATCCTGAGGCTTTGGCTAACATACTTTGGACATGTTGTAAGGAGAGACCGGTCCTTGGAGAAGGACATCATGCTTGGTAGGGTGGAGATGGATTGATTTAGTGACTGGCATAATCGGGATGGGAGTGTCAGAGACAGTGTGATTGGCACAGGACAGAGCAGAATTTAGGGCTGTTGTACATACGGTCGCTATGAGTCGCAAGTGACTCGACGGCACATAACAACAAACAGCAACCCTTTGGGTTAGCAGTCCATCTCCCTACAGACCAGGCCACCTGAGTTCTCTATATCTGATAGAAAGACACAAATTTATAACATCAACAGGCAATTCTTTTGAAGTTAAAGCATACCATTTTTCATAGACATTATATATGAATTTCTAAAAATTGTGTGTCATGGAAACTGCTATCACTAAATTATCAGGAAAGCCTTTAGGTAATAAATTGAATATATTTAAAATCATTAGTTTTTTATGTTTAACACAATAGGTCAAAATCCATGTGAAAATAAGAAAAGCTTTCTACCAATCAGCTACCAATTCAATTTAGCTATATTTAATTGGTCCTGGGATTTAGAGTTTACTTACTAGTGTGTAACTAATTAATAGAATTTTCAGTTCACTCAGCAGGTGAGTTCTTCAGTGATGAGCTGAAGTTCTGGGGGGAGGAATTATCTAAGCTGACTATGCATATGACTTTTAAATTATTCTATGCACTTATTGGTTTTATTCTCACCACTGGACCAATTGGCAGCATCAGGATGGACGGTGAAGAGATTAAGATTGTTCACAGCTTTAGTTTGCTTGGCTCCACAGTCAACACTCT
>NW_006399856.1:6134866-6141313 GCF_000299155.1 Elephantulus edwardii | reverse complement strand
TTTATTGCGGAGCTCCGGGCTGACACGTATCTCTCGCAGGAGACAGAGGAGTCGACCCCGAGCAGACAATTTTGGCTCTTTTTATACACTCTAGGGGGATACAACAGGGTGTCAGCTTCTCATTGGGTAATAAAAACACAGTTTAAATTCATTGGTTTGGCATCATACATGGATTACACAGCACACTTACACGTTATCATATTTTTGCACAGTTAACAGTCAAGCAAATCTTAAAACATCAGCTTGTTGGCCCAACCCTTGTGGTCGGCCAGTTCTTGGAATACGGGTACCCTTTGGTTAGGCTATTTCCTGGAACACTGGGTGTGGGGTAGTCTCTTGGGCACACAAACGGGGTCACACCCGGGGCAGTGGAAAATTCCTGAGTTTAACTTAGCTGAGAACTATAGGAGCCATTTTAGAGCTCTTGGGGCCATTTTAATTTTAATCCTTCAGGTCTAGTGGTAAGAATCTGTGTTTTCCTAACATTAAGATGCAATCCATACTGACGGCAGCATTATTTGATCTTCTGCAACAAGTGTTTCAAGTCCTCCTTACTTTCAGCAAGCGTGCTTGTGTCATCTGCATGATGCAGGTTATTGAATCTCCCTCCAATACTGATGATACACTCCTCTTCATAGAGTCCTGCGATAATTGGCTCAGAATACAGGTGGAATGGGTATGGAGAGAGAACACAACCCTAACACACTGCCTTCTCAATTTTAAATCATGCAGTGTTCCCCAATTCTGTTGACACAACAGCCTCCAGGTCCAGGTATAGATTCTTCATGAGCACTATTAAGTTCTCTGTGGTTTTCATTCTTCTCAGTGTCAGCCACAACTTGTCATGGTCCTCAAAGTCAAATGCCTTTGCATAATCAATAAAGCACAAATAGATATTCTTCTGGTAGTCTTTACTTTTGGCTAGCATCCATCTAACATCAGCAATAATATCTCCAGTACCATGGCCTCTTTTAAGGCATGCTTCAACTTCTGGCAGTTCCCTATGTATTGTTCTAGCAGGTTTTTAATGATCTTCAGTAGCATTTTACTTGCATGTGATTTTAATAATACTGTTCTATAATTTCCACATTCAGTCGAATCACCTTTCTTGGGAATAGGAACAAATATAGCCCTCTTGCAATCCATTTACCAGACAGCTGTCGTCCGAATTTCCTGGCATAGACTGATGAGTGCCTCCAAGGCTGTATCTGTTAATTGAAATAAATTAATGGGTATCCCATTGGTTCTGGGGGCCTTATTATTTGCCAGTGCCTTCGATGCAGCTTCCACGTCCTCTTTCATTACCATTGGCTCCTATTCATATGCTCCTTCCTGAAATTTTTCCATGTCAATCAGCTCTTTTTGGTACACTGATTTTGTGTGTTCACCCCATCTTCTTTGGATGATTTCTGGGCCATTCAAGAAATTGCCCATAGCATCTTTTAATATTGCCACACAAGTCTTAAATTTGTATTTCAGTCCTTTCAGCTTGAGAAATGTAGAGCAAGTTCTTCTCTTTTTTTTTCCTCCTCCCCCAAGTTCTCCTCTTTTTACTCTCCAATTCCACCTCTCTGCACATTCCATTATAATACTTTGCTTTGTCCTGTTGAGCTGCTCTTTGGAATCTTTGATTCAACTCTTTCACTTAGACATGCTTTCCTTTTGGTTTGGCTTCTTGACACTCCAGTGAAGTCCTGAGAGTGTCTTCTGACATCCATTTCAATTTTTTTTCTTTTCCCTTGTTTTTATAATGACCTTTTGCTCTCTTCATGGATGATATCCCTCAACTCATGATTGGTGTTCAATGCCTCAAACCTATTCTAAAGATGATCTTGACATTCAGATGGAATGTATGCAAGATCATATCTTGGTTCCTGAGGAATTATTGGTTTTTTCAGCCTCAGTTTTAACTTGCATATGAGTACTTGTTGATCTGACTCGTAGTCCACCCCTAGCCTAGTTTTGACTGTTGATATTAAGCTGCTCCAATGATTTCTTCCACAAATGTATCCAGTCTGATTCCAATGCAGCCCATCAGGTGAGATCTAAGTGTAAAATCGTCATTTGTGTCTTTTGAAAAAAGGTATTTACAATGAATAAATGATTGTAAATACAAAGTTTAGTCATTCTGTTTTCAGCCACATTTCTAACACCATGCCCATATTTTCCAACTACTATTCTTTCTTCACTGTTTCCCATTTCTGCACTCCAGTCAACAATTACCGTTAATGTTTCCTCATTGCATGTTCAGTCAATTTCAGATTGCAATATTTGGTAAAAATTCTCAATTTCTTCCTCTTTGGCTCTCGATGTAGGAGCATATATTTGAATAATCTTCCTGTCACCGGTTTTCTTTGTATGTGTATGGATGTTATCCTATCACTCACCACATTGTGTTTCAGAATAGAACTTAAAAAATTGACTTTTTTACTACGAATGCAGCACCATTCTTCTTCTCTCTCTCTCTCTCTCTCTGTGTGTGTGTGTGTGTGTGTGTGTCATAGTATTTATCTTTGTTGCTTGTAACTTTCGTGCTTCTACAACTGTCTTCATTGGTCTTGTTCATTTTGTACTGACCTCCTCCTTATTGTATATCGCTTTATCCTTTACCTAGGTTATTATGGGCCTGCCCTCTACTTTATTGTTCCTCCTGGAAACTTCAAAGAATATTTCTTAGTGAATGGTTTTTACAGTCATGATCTCAACCAACATTTCCCTTTTGTAACTGACTAATTTCACGTGGCATAATTTTTTTAAAAAAAAAACACTAAAAGCACAAAAAGATAACTTACTGATGAAACATTTTGGCAATAATATATCCAAGAAGGGAGTAATACCTAAATTTCAGAAAAACAAAATAAAAATGAACAATGAACTCACCTCAACAACCAAGAGATAAATAACATTTTAAATTGGTAAAAGGGCATGAATAGACATGTTTGTCATTCAATAAACACCTAAATAAATACATTATGTTTTTTAATTCTCCAATAATTAATATAATTTACCTCTACAATCCATTTCAGATAATGATTTCTAGGTATTATTTAGATGTTAACCAGTGTGCCACAGAAATATCATTTGAGATCATAATACAGATCGTTCACTGTCAAAAAATATATAACAGAGGTTATAAATTTGTATTAATTCTGCCGAGCATTTATTGTAGTTGAAAGAGAAACATATTCAACAGCACACACATAATTAAATGTAAATGTATGCTGAAAGAGCACATAATCATGAAAAATACATATCCTGATGGACTACTTTTATTTGGCAACATTTTCCTTCCAATATCTCTGTTAATATTCAATAGTAGATTAGAAATTATATCAGTAGTCCCAATTCCCTCTATGAAATATGTATAAGGGAAAGTATAGATAATTTATTTTCCTTTAGCTGTACATAAAAATGAATAATTACATCTTTTTTAAAATTTAGCGAAGCCATTAGGTCTTTTCTAATCTTTAACTTTATATAGTTTGTGTAATGTCGGGAGATAGTGAAACATGAGAGCTCTGATGGTGTGTCTGTAGAGAGCCATTCTATCTACTAAACTAAGGTATGGTCCTTTGAGGGTTCGAATCCAACAGCAGCTTAGAGGACAAAAGAAGAATAACATTTCTCATCATTCTAAACTATCCTGAAACACCGTTTCCCACTATGACCAGGAGGTTCTCATCAATCTCTTCTAGCATTTTTATGATGTTGTAACATTATAGTACATACAGTATTACTCCGTATTATTTTATTGTTTTCTTTAAAATAAAGCATTCAATGACATAATTTTTAAGATATTGTACTTTTAAGTTAAATAAAAACCTAAATCATATAGGAAGGGTTTGTTGTTAGGTTCTTCAGTTCAGCCCATGGCAATATTATTATGGGAGAAAAAATCTTGACACAACCTTGGGTTATAATTGATGTTTGTAAATCCATTGTTCTAGCCATAGTGCCTACCTGTCTCATTGAGAATGTAAATAATTTTCACTTACATTCTACTTTACCAAATAAAAAACTCTTAGTGACAGATTTTTCCAAAGTGCCATCATTCTATTTCAAAAAGAGAATTTTGGTATTATTTCTTCTAGAAATTATTTTGAAGATATTACTTTGAAGAGGTCCATATTTGTATCTTTTTTTTTTTAAAAAAACCAACCCAACAGAATGTGGAAATCATAGAACACTATCACTAATACTATACACAAGTAAAATTTTGATCAATATTATTTTAAGATGACTGGAACAGTATACCTATAAGGTACTTTTGGGAGTACAAGCTTCATAAGAGGATTCATAAGAGGTCATGAAACAAGGAGTACCATTGCTGACATTGGTGGGCCTTGGCTGAAAGTAGAAAATATTAGAAAAGTATTTACTTGTGTTTTATTGCCTATATAGGAAATTCAGTCATATGGCTCATAGCGATTTATAGGTAATGAGACCATTAAGAAATCTGGGAAACCCAATTTTGCTCACATAGAATCTATACACATGGAAAAAGACACAGTAATTTGAGCAGATAAAAGAATACCTACTGGTTTAAAATCAAGATAGTTGTATGTCAGGGTTGTATTTTTTCATGATAATTATTCAATTATTTTATTATTTAGGCTTATTGTTGTGTACCGTAGAGTTGGAACCAACCCATAGCTGGCTCTCAAGTGGGTTTTCAGAGGCTGTTGATTGCACAGGAGGAGATTACTGATCCTTCTCCTGTGGAGCAGCTGGTGGCCTCGAACCCCATGCCTTTGTTATTGCAGCGCAGCTTCTTGCCACTAGAGTTCCAACTGGTAGCATCATGATAGATGGTGAAGAAATTGAGATTGTTAACAGCTTTAGTTTGCTTGGCTCCACAATCAACACTCTTGGCACCAGAGCCAGGAAATTAAAAGATGTATTACATAAATTGGGAAAGTCTGCTGTCAGAAACCTCAAGAAAACAAAGATCCTCACCACTGGGCCAATTGCAGCATCATGATGGACAGTAAAGAGACTGAGATTGTTAACAGCTTTAGTTTGCTTGGCTCCACAATCAACACTCCTGCTACCAGCAGGCAGGAAATCAAGAGGTTAATTGCATTGGAAAAGTCAGCTGTCAGGGACCTTTCCAGAGTACTGAAGAGCAGCGATGTCAGTCTGGAGACTAAGGTACACCTGATTGAAGCCATAGTCTTCTCAACTGCTTACGATGTATCAGAGAGCTGGACAATGATGTTAGAAAAAAAAATTGATGCTTTTGAGCCATGGTGCTGAAGAAGAGTTTTTAATATACCATCAGCTGCCATGAGAACAAACACATTCATCCCAGGAAGGGTGAAGCCAGCCTGCTCCCTGGAGGCAAGGATTCTGAAGCTACGTCTGACATACTTTGGTCATGTTGCAAGGAGGGACAAGCACTTAACAACAACAACAGTCAACCTCACTTTTCTGATCAATAAGAGCTTCTCAAATGAAATGATTTCATCTTCAGGGATTTTTTGTTTATAACAAATTCTAAAAAAAAAAGACTTTTCCTACATCTGTAATTGAATGCCCTTAATTATTGGAATTAAAATATAGCACATGGACTGGTTAATATCATAAAATAATAACTTGACTGTGTAAAAAAATGTAGATTAATATTTCATTATAATTGAAATGCATAAACATCTTAGATTAAACATCTCATGAAATATTTGATGACTTATTGAATTTATTTGGCATTCCACAATCAGATGTTTAATGTATTGTAACCATCATTTCGAGAAATGTGACCTTAAATCTCCTGTTCTATTAATTAAAATGAAACTTTAACTTAAAAATGGCTTGCTGATTAGGACAATGGAACTCTCAAATTTTGGACATGGAAAATAAATTATTGAAACAAAGAAATATTTGAGGATATAATAAAAAGAAAGTACAATAAAAATCCTCTGAAGGTCCTGAGGCATCATACAAGTTTATTGAAGTAGTACTGAAGTTGTCAATGACTGAGGATTAATGAGTGTTCTGGCTCAACTTCTTGAAGTACTTACCTCTTTATAGTGATAAATGAGTTTTAATCAATTTGACTGTAGAGCTAGAACTAGGAGGAGAATTATTCTAAGTAGTATCAATAACCGAGGAAGAAAACTCTGGTATTAAAAGTTCATTTTCTTTTTAGTAGTGCTTCAAAATGAATTGAAGAGGTGAACAAAAATAAATGATAACACATTTGCCTATATTTTTTTAATAACCTGCTCTTAAAATATACAGGTTCTTTTTGAGAAATCTATCTCCTTGGAGTAAGAATCTCTAGAATTTATCTAGAGAAAATGTTTCTTATAGATTGAATTGCAACATCCAAGAAGATACATTGACAAAGAAAATATACAGCCTGTTATTATCAATAGTAACAGACTTTAATCTGTAAGTGGGTACATAGATGAGCAGGCTAGTTGAACAAACGTGAAAAGGTGATGAAGC
>NW_006399856.1:6118016-6128938 GCF_000299155.1 Elephantulus edwardii | reverse complement strand
AGGAATTTAGAAAATAAATGTAGTGTTTTGAGGCTCTCATATGAAACAAAATCAGAATGTGATATAAGAAAATACTTAATGTATTTAGAATGTTAGTATGATAAATGTTCGAAGTTAACTTTTGCATTACTAAAACTTTTTAGAATATAATTAAACTAATTTTGGAGAAATTATTCAAAATAATTACATTAAGAATCCCATTGCTACTTTGATCAGTTTCTTGAAACTACTAATGGTCTATTGATTTTCAGTAAATAATATCATTGAAAATCTATATTTTTAAATAACAGTCTCTCCTGCTGAGTGATATTGCTGGCTATTATCAGGACACTTTAATCAATTTCTCTGATTTAGAACATTTTTTTATTCCTTTTATACTAGACAAGAATTTGTGTTGAGATTTGTTTTACCCTCTCTATCTCATTGCCAGAGATATGTTTCTTGACCTTAAGTATCTTTTCTCCAACTCTAATGATCTTTACTGCCTTTCTAAAACTTCAAACTGTGCCTCTATGTTCTTCAATTCCTTGACACTACTGGTTATTTTTCTGTGGCCCAGTGCCCTTGAGCTACTGTTCTCTGCAATCTGAATTCTAACTATAAATTATACATGTGCCTCTAACAGCACTTACAAACTTCTACCTCTGCATGCTGTTACATAATTACACTATGAATATCATTCCTAAAGAAGAATTGTCTAAAATCATAGAGTTAGGATTTATATCAATTTATGTACCTGTTTTTAATATCTGCCCCATTCTTGCACTTTTTTTATGCTTCCTGTATCCTATAGTTCCCTGATTATTCTGCATTTCTCTATCAATGTGTAAACCTCAAGCTCCAATTCTTAAGGGTAACACATTTACCCTCAGTTAAGCTCCCTTCCCTAATACCTTCTTTCAGGGCTTAAGACATGTAAATTAAGGGCATATACTTCAATTTAGAAAGAAAGAGAAAGACAAGGAAAGGAAGCAAAGAAGATGTTTAAAAATTCTATTAAAAGAAGTAAAAGTCATCGAGGATTTTTCCTCCACAATTAAAATAATGAGTTATAAGCTTTAGAGAAATAACATAAGCAATAGTCCAAAGCATTTATTGTACGTCAATTAAAGTGGACAGTGTATAAAGAAGACAAGAGTTGGTGTTTTTGAATTGTGGTTCTGCTAAGGAATATTGAGTATCTTCCTACACCATATACTGCCAGAAGAACAAACAAATATCTTAAAAAATAAACAACACAGTGATGATCTTCCCTAGAAGAAGGGATGATCTATTTTGACTCACTTATTTTGGACTCAGCAACAGCAAAGAACCATTTCTGGAAAAGGGCATCATGCTTTAGTAAAGTATAGGATTAGTGAGAAAGAAGACCGTCACTAAGATAGATTGGTAATAGCTACAAATATGGACCCTAATATATCAAAGATCACAGAGATGGCAGGGCAATTTATCACCTGTCTTACAGAAGGGCTTTATGACTTGGAACTGACTAAACTACAACTAACCACAGTAACAATTTTAGGTAATGTACCAGTTAGCTGAGAACTACCTGACTTAACAACTAGGCCATCATCTCAAAGGGTTTGGCCAAATAAAATGTTTTTCATTCCTGCAATGCCTGATGTGATTAGCCCCTCATTATCATTTTCTTCCAATGGTGACATAGCCCTCCTGGCTATATTCATCCTGCAACTTGATCCTTTCGAAATTTTCTTTCACTTTACCAGTTCCTTATATCAGATACTGTTTATCGTTCTCACTCACATTGACATTGACAAGAACAAATCACATGGTCTCAAACCAACTGCAAACATGACTATTTGGTAGGTGCAATCTCTGCCACATTTATTGGATGTTATTATAATTCATATACAAAAGTTGTATATGGTGTTTGGGAAATAGTTTTTAAAAGAATTTGAAACTAAATGAGTCCTTTATGAATAGAAACTGTTCAGAGAGGAATATTATTGATAACTAGAAATCTAAGACTACAAAAGACAAATTATCCCACTTCATAATTTACAAAAACCAAACGTGAGACTAAGGTGTACCTGATCCAGGACATGGTCTTCCCAATTATGTGTTATTCATCAGAAAGCTGGACAGTGACTAGGAATGATAGAAGAATTGATGCCTTTGAGCTGTTGTGCTGGAGAAGGGAATTGAATATACATGGACTGTTAGGAGAACAAACAGGTTTGTCCTAGTAAGGTTGAAACCAGGCTGCTCTCTGGGGGCAAGGATTCTGAAGCTTTGTCTGACAACTTTAGGCATGTTGCCAGGAAAGGGACATCATGCTTGAGAGGATGGCGAGACAGCACAAGAGAGGAAGACCTGGATAAAATATATTTACTCAGTGACTGGGGTAATGGGGGCAGATATGTCAGAGACTATAAGGTTGGCTCAGGATAGAGTCGAGTTCAGAGTTGTACATAGGATCGCTATGAGTTGCAGGCAACTTGACGGCATATAACAACAGCATTGTTTACATGCACTAAAGCCAAAATCATTGTCATCTAGTCAGTTGTGACTCAGAGTGGCCCTACGTATAGGACAGGGTAAAACTTCCCTATGACTTCAAGGCTGTGAACCTCATGGATTCAAACTTTCTCCCAAGTCACATTTTTCTCCTGAGCACATCAGTCGTGTTTTGGTTAGCATCTTTATCCACTGAACAAAGAATTCCTTTGTCTACATTGAACTCAAAACTCTTTGTTGTAAATTCAGAACTGATCCATAGCTGATTTTCCTGATGGTTTTGAGAGTTTGTGAGCTGCGTAAGAAGAGATTGTTCATCCTTCTCTCTCAGGGCAACTAGTGGATTAGAAATGCCAGAAAAATATGGCCTTTCATTAGCAGCTCAACTCCTTATGGACTAGGCTACAAAATCTCATCTATTCATCTATCTACTCTTGGTCCATGCTAAAATAAATACATCCCATGTTTTTAATTTGTTTTATATTAAAGGAACCCAAAGCATGTTGTGGTGTATTATATTACTTTGTTGTATACCATCGAGTTGGAGCTGACTAGGAGCTGACCCTCTGGTGGGTTTTCAGAGGCAGTTAATCAGAGGCAGTTAAGCAAGGGAGGAGATGGTCCATCCTTCTCCTGTGGAGCAGGTGGTGGATTTGAACCCTGTGTCTTTGGGATTGTAGCACAGCTTCTTGCCACTAGGTCATATTATTTTGTAAGAATAAGAATTAATAAAAGTCATTGTTAAGCATTAAATAAATAAAATATTATTTTCTACTTTCAGTCTTATTGGAAAAATATGCTTAAATCTACAATCAAAAAATAAATTAAAAATGACCTTATTGTCCTCAGGACAATTGTCCTAAGGACCATTAGCTGGCCCTTTTCCCCATGTGATCTATAGTCTCTGAATGCTTGCTGGACAGTCAGCTATTAGTTGATACCGACTTGACAGAAATGAGTTGAATTAAATTATTAGTTTGTGAACATTTTGTAAAACAGAAAAGAGTGTCATTTGTGTTAATAAAGTCAGTCATTTATTATTATTAACTTTACCTATGCTCTATAAAGTCATAGCAAGTACTGTACTAATATCGACTACTTAACCAACGTCTTGAAAAAGACTAAACTTCGTGCCACATGTGTGCACAGGCATTTCTTTGAGTACATTTACTTAAAAAGGTCTGAGTACTAGCTTTGGAGTTACAAAAATAATTTAACAAACACGAAAATCTATATGCTGAGAGTAGATTGTAACAAAATTTGAAAGCTCTTTTGGAAAACAAACTTATTTAAAATGACCAGATATTTATGTTTAGAATGACAAGGCAGAGTTCAAGTGAAAGGCTTCCCCCACCCCACCCCCATGTTTTCTATTGCGTTGTCCAATTCTCCCAGATTTTGATTCACTACTTTCATGGATGGCCTGCTCCAGTTTGTTTCATTAGAAAACTACACTACAACACATTAAAAGACAGAAGTTTGGCTTCAGATTACCTTTGCTATTTAAAAACAAACAAACACCAGATTATCGTTTGTCCTATATGCTTACAAAACAAAAGTATTCTTCCTTATCAATTGAGTATGACTTAGTTTGTTTTAAATTCACACTGTTGTTAATGCGCCATCAAGTTGGAATCAGTTCATAGCTGACCCTCTAAGTGGGTTTTCAGAGACTATAAATCACATGGAAAGAGGTTGTCTTCCTTGTAGCACCTGGCATGTTTGAATCATGTCCCTTTGGGTTCGCAGAGAAACTCTACCCACTAGGCCAACAGAGTTCCTTCCCTTTTATTGCATACTCATATGTAAACGCTCAGTGTAGATGGAACCATTGTAAATACTGACAAAACTCACATATGCATTTAAATTCCTCAGCTCTGAAACCTGAGTAAATCTCTAGAGTCATCATGTTGTGGAAAGAAAAGAGGAAAGGAAAGAAATCTCTGCAAAGCTATGGTCAATGTGAAGAACTTTGTATAGTTAGAGCTATCAAAGGGAACAGTCTAGAATAACTGATTGTTGCCTTTTGTCTTCCCTTTATTCCTGTGACACATCAATGAACTTGTAAATTTTTAATAATACTCAATAATATTCCATAAGGATTATTGAAAATTATACAGTATTGATAAGGATTCACATTATTTAATGGTTACTTCATTCGTGTATTACTGGAATGTTGTTGTAACTGTTATGTGTGGTCTAGTTGACTACAACTTTTAGTGAACCTATGAACAAGGGCTTTCTCTATGCCTTGCCCTAACTTGAACCAACCTCACCAATATAACTAATGCCAATACAACTAACCCCATTGCCACAGTCAGTGTGTCAATTCATCTCATCCAAGGTCTACCTTCTATCTTGTGGACCTTCCATCCCAAACATGATGCCCTTCTCCAAGGACTGGCCCCTTCTGACAACATGCTCAGAGTATATGTCACAATCCTTTCCTCTAAGAAGCAACTTGGTTTTGCCCTCTCCAGGACAGGCCTATTTGTTTTCTTAGGAATCTATACTCCTCTTCAACACAACTCAAACACGTCATTTGTTCTTCTGTGACTTATATTCATTGTCCAGCTCTCAGATGCATAGCAACCAATTAAGAAGACCATGGTATTGATCAGATACACCTTAGTCTTTAAACTGACATCATTGCTCTTTATCACTCTGGAGAGATCCTTTACAGCAGATTTCCCCATAATAACTCTTCTTTTGATTTCCTGACTGCTGGTGTCAAAGGTATTGATTGTGGATTCAAGTAAGGTCAAATAATTAATTTTATGAGTAATATTAGTCTACTTTTAAGACTTGATGGGCTTGCTATGTGTCCACTGTATAGAATTCTGTGATATGCCCATTTTTTACTATATTTTGGCTCATTGGCTCAGATGTATTCAATGTATACGCTTTTCCATTCAAGACTAAACTAGTGATACCTGACATGAAGCACATATTGCTGAAAAGTAAGGCCCAAGCCACCAGAGATTTTTATTTCTGCCTGCTGAAAATTTTATGGGTAAAATACTGGCCGATGAAATAGCATAACATCCTTAATTATGCTTCTTTTTATATTCTGAGTAATTATATCCAAATAATATTCATCACCATAAATTAATGCAGTTGATGCTTTTAATATAATTATTTTTTCTTTTACAACTCTGATGTGAAATCATTCTATCCTGTATATAACATTGTATTATCTTCACCATAAAAATGTGATGGAATATAATTTTCTAAATTAAATCTGTAAGCAACATTTGTTGTGCTTTTCACAATCACATCCTGTTCACATAGGCCATGTAGAACAATGGTATAAAGAGCACTGAACGTGTCAGAAAGCCTAGGTTCGCTTCTGGTTTTGCAATTTATTTACCTGATTGAGAATCACTTAGCTTCATGTGCATGTAAAATTAAAATGCTATTCATTTTAATAACGTAATAAGCCAGTAGCAAAAAAAAGCAATGGTGCAGTGGTGGGATTCTTACTGTCAATGTGGAATTGATTCTCAGACAACAAGTCTCCTGATCTGGTACTAATTATGGAGTAGTGGACGCTGGCAGGTTGCTGTAGTGTAATTCACTTCCAAAAATCAGTCAATGGTATGAGTCACAATGGCCAGATATGCAAATGATCATGGGTATGGTACAGTCTAGGCAACTTGTTGTTTAATTATGAATGCAGTCTATGTGTCAGGGTCAACACAACAACAGGTATACACAACAACAAACTAATATGTTCTTCAATTTGTCCATTTTGTTTTCATTGCTATAACATGAGAGAGTATTACATTATACCGAATTTACTAGCCTGATATAAACATGTTGAGTCAATCTTCAACACACTTACTGCCTATTGACGTCATTGCTTCTTGAGCACAGCCACTTCCCACTTTTGGCAGCTGGCCTTTTCCTATGGGAACACATTCTGAAATTTTGACAGATTTAACTTGTTCTTTGGTCATAGGATAGTTACTCTTTAGACTTAGTGCTATCTGAGCCTAAATGTACTTTGGCCTCAATCTGGCCTCAGTGTACTTCTAATACAGAATAATATTGCAGAACCTAACCCTGGATGTCCACACAGATGATTTCATTTCACAATTCATATTTGCTGATACTTCATCTCACATATTTTGGGAATGTTATTAGAAAGAACTAGTCCTTGGAATGGGACCTTTTTTTTTAAATAAGGAGAGTCAAAAAAGAGGAAATCCTCAGTAAGATAGATTGACACAGAGACTTACAATAGGTACAAGTATAGCAGAGATTGTGAGGAGAGCACAGGATGGGTCAAGATTCAGATCTGTTGTTCATAGGGTCACTATGAGTCATAGTCAATTGGACAGCTCTCATCTACAAAAATAACATAACCTGCTTGGAAGCTCTGGTGATAGAGTAGGAGTTCTGGTCACCTAGCACGGAGTTCTGCTGGCAACTCAGTCACATGATTCTCACCCACCCGCTAGCTGCTCTGCAGGAGAAAGATGGGCAGTCTCCTCCCTTAAGATTTACAACGTTCAAAAACTTGCTGGAGGGTCAGCTATGAGTTGATTCCAACTCAATGCCAATGAGTAGCAACAGTGGCATAGTAAGTTAAGTATGAGCTGCAAACAATAAGGTAGGAAATTCAAACTTACGACCTACTTCATAGGAACAGTTTCCTCCAATTAAGATTTGCTGCCTTGGAAACCCAGTGGAGGATTGCCATGTCCTAGAATTTACTCCATGGTAGTAAGTTTGGTTTTGTTTCATTTTGGTTTTATACCTGCTTCATCCACCCGTTTTTCAGTTATGGCGCTCTGTGCACGGCTAACACACAGGCCTCTATGGCAATTTGAAGCAACCAGCAGCTTAATCAGAGAAAGATGGACAGTCTCCTTCTGTGTAATTTACAGCCTTGAAAACCCACTAGGGTGTCAGTTATGACTCAGTTCACGGAATGACAATGAGCTGGGGGTTTTAAGACTTATCTTTCTCAATTAGCAAAATTGGAAATTTCAAAGCTATAGATATCAATACATATTCTCTAGGTATTTGAACACAGATATTATTAACTTTTTGTTAAGCAGTTTCAACATGATTCCAACTCACAGTGACCCATGAAGATCAGAAGGTTGTCCATGATATGTCCATATGTCGCCCTCATAGTTTTCACTGTGATTGGGCACATTGCTGCAGTCATTATGTCAATATAAGCCTATACTTTTGCAAACTTGCTGTATTTTTCCAAGGACTGGTGCCTCTTAAAAACATACTTCAAGTACTCAAGATGAAGTCTCAACTTTCTTGCCTCCAACAATCACCCTGGTTACACTTTCTCTAAGAAAATGGACTTGTTCTTTTCACAGTCCATGGTATATTTAATGTTCTTTGCCAACAATACAACTCAATGATATCCATTCTACTTCTGTCTTCCTTATTCATTGCCCAACGTCCGCATCATACAAAGCAATTAAAAATATTGTATCTTGGATCAGGTATGTCTTTAAACTGACATTCTTGGCTCTTTCACACTTTATAAAAGCTCTTGACAGCAGATTTTCTCAATGCACATACCTTTTAATACCTTGTTATTATGGGTATTGACTATGTATCTAAATAAAAATGAAATCTTTGACAACTTCAATCTTTTCTGTGTTTATCATGATTTTGTCTTTTGATCCAGTTGCAAAGACATTTGCCTCAAGTCTACTTCACTTTCCATAAATAATGCAGTGTCTTTGGCATAACAGAGGCTCTAGATGACACTTCCATCTATTCTGAGGCCATGTAATTATTTATGATAATGGAAAATTGTTCTATAATGCCCCTTTCCACTCAGTCAATCCCTCAAACCCTAGAAACCCAAACTGGATATTGTTCATCCTCACATTAGATTTCAACTGTTATAGAACTATATAAATGAACTACTGTATAAGTGAAAATATAGAGTAAATAATAATTCTAATTCTTTGCACATGGAATGCTATTTTGACATTAGTATGTATTTTAGATAGTGATAGAGTTTATCTCTTATTTCTTATTAATATTACAGTGTCTGACTATAGCAGAACTTCTCTGCTCAACTATTGATGTTCATGGGATTACTTCAGCTTTCATCTATTATGGACAAAGTTCCTGTAAACATTATTAGAGAAGTCTTCTGCATACACATGTCTTAATTTCTTCTTTCTAATTCTCATTCCTCATTACTGCTACCATGCAGTGTAATAGCTAGTCATGATGCAGGTCTGGTTTTGAAGCTATCCAGATGTTTTCCAAAATGATATCATAATTGTTCACACCCAGGCCTGAGTGTTTCAGTTGTTCTCTGGTGGTGCTAACATTTGGTTTTATCATACTTTTTTATTAGTAGTAGTATCCTTTTTAAAAATACATTTTTATTTTATATTGGTTTGCATTCAGAATTAATATACACTCTATTTCATCCATATGTTTTGTGTTTCACACATTCTTTCATTTACATTGTTTTTAATACAATCATTCTCATATACCATTTATCAATATGCCAAATCCTACCCTATGTTTTCAGGTCCCACTGAATCTTTCCTAATTCCTTCACACCCCAAACCTCATGACCCCATGATTTACTTATCCCCAACCCTTCCTCCCATTCTGTTTCTCCTTACCCCTTTGGACTTTTGTGCACATCTTACTAGTTACCCTTCTGTTTTTACAATAATGGTCTTAATGCAATATTTTTCCTTTTTCTTTGTCTGTAGTTTCAATTCTTCTATCTTTTGAAATTCCTTCTATAGCTGTTTATATTTGTCCACATCGATACATTTCTTCTGGTACCCTGTCTCTGGAGTAGTCTTTTTTTTCCATTTTTTTCATTCTTGAGGTATCAGTTAAAATATTTTATTCATTTTTAATGAAGTTATTTTTTTTACCCAAGAGTTTCAAGTACTTGAACAAAAGTGGTATGCTCTTTACCTTCGTTTTAATAAGAAAAAAGTTCTGTCTGAATGATAGAAAAATGCCTGCTCTTCCAGGAGACTTCAAAGCATAACTAAAATAATTTTTTGTATCCTGATATATACCTATATACCAAATGATCATTAAGCATTTTTAAAATTGTGACATTTTAAAAGATTCACAATAAATTGAATACAATTTTACAATGCACCTTGTCAAAGTAGTGATATATGTATATATAATCTTATGTTGTATCTCCTTATTTCCAAAATCAGAACAGAGATGACTTTATGATATCAAGATCCTATCTGGGTCCAAATGTGTTTTATTGTAGTAAGTAATTAAATAATAATAGTTTTAAATGTACATAACGTGTGCCAAATGACTATTGATAGTCATCTATAAGATAATCATTCTTTACAGTAAACATTTTGACTTGCTATTGTGAATCAGCAGAGTGTTGATGTTAAATTGGGCTTGCTGATTGAATAGTTCAGTGAGGGCACAGGTGCAATGGCCCCACACTTGCATAAATTTGACATTTGCATTTCAGCTCTTTGACTCAGCGTAATCTCTGTATCTCTCCTCTCAAGTGAATTTGTAATTACTAATTATTTATGTTTTACCTGCTTTGTGTTGTTTGCAAGGTTTGCAATAAATTCTGCCTATCATTTTATGTGTGAATGTTAGCAGTCACATCATTTTGCATTCAAATTACTGTTTTTATATCAGTTTGCAATATTATATTATTTTTATTTGCAATATTATAGTATTTTTTTTAATACATGGGAAATCATGCTTTCTTTTATTGCATACATCGGAAAATAACCTTGACCGTATACTCCATAGTCTCTGGTGTCGAGACATTAGCTACTATGGCATAGATCAGAATTGATTACATCTGCACAGTCACAAACTAATAGTACTCTAAGATCTTTCAAGCCTAACATCAGCATATGGAGCATAGCTCTTTAATTGGAGGAGTTTGAGCTAAACTCTCATGGGATGACTTCCTCAGTTGCTTTTTAATGCTAATACAAAAACATATTTTGAAAAAGCATATTCAATTAAAATAGAGCTTGAGAACTGACATATCTACCTATACTTCCTAAAGTTGATAATTAATAAATGTACCGGTTTTTACAGATTTGATTTATTGCTTCATGGACTTAGGAGTTATTTAGCTGCTGATATGCTTAAAGTGTAAATGAAAACCAATCTATGAACAATTTATACGAATTATTTTGTTTGTTGCAATGTGCCACTTAGTCATTTCCAACTCACAGAGCCCATGCACAGTAAAGCAAAGCACTTCCACCTCTTCATTACTCTCACCATCATTGTTATGTGTGAGCATATTGTGGAACTCACGGAGTCAGTTCTCTGAAGGCTATCTTTTTTTACTGACTCTTTACTTCCTCAATAAGGAGCTCGGTAATATAATGCATAACGTAATTATTTGATAGCTAAAAGTTTGGCAGTTCAACTCCACCAAGTGATCCAATGGAAAAAGATGGGTAATCTCATGC
>NW_006399856.1:6115984-6117916 GCF_000299155.1 Elephantulus edwardii | reverse complement strand
GTGAAAAGAAAACCTATAGACTGGGAAAAACCATTTGGTAATACGATCTCAGACAGGAATCTTATAACACAAGTTTACAGAATATTCCTGGGCCTCCACAAGAAAAGACTGATAACCCAATTACAAAATGGGCAAAGACAAGGAAAGAATTTCCACAGAGGTAGATACTTGAATGGCCAACAGACACATTAAGAAATGCTTCAAATCACTGGCAATAAGAGATGCAAATCAAAACCACAATGAGGTACCATCTCACTCCAGTAACAGTGGCAAAGTTTAACAGGGCAGCACGTAATAGATGTTGGAGAGGATGTGGTGAGAAGTGAACTCTTAAACTTTGTTGGTGGGATTGTAAAATGGTGCAACCATTCTGAAAGGCAGTTTGGTGTTTCCTCAAAAAGCTGAACATACTTGGAATGGAATCTGAGGATATGAGAACTGAGGAATGTTGCAGACCCGAGAGCAAAGTATTTTTATAATTGTTAATGAGACAGATGATCAAGAATGAAATAGAACAGAGAGCATTAAAAAACAAGGGGCCAGCAGTTCTCCACTGAAGACCCCCATTCCAGCTTCCCTGTATCTTTGCTGAAAATTATCAGGCAGTAAATCACAATGAGAATTCAATGCAAATGAAGCCAAGTTCTTTCTATTGTAAACCTTCCACTGGACTCAGGAGGGAGGGGTCAACAAATACAATTCAAGAATCCCTTGAACCCTTAAAGATTGCGTTGGTGCCTCAGGGTGAACTCTACTTGAACCAGTGCCTCCCCCACATCCTGAAATAGCATTCAGTTTATTACAAATATTTAGTATTGGCTTCCCATAGAGGAACAAACTGAGATTCATTCACCAATGTTCATAGCAGCGTATTGACCATTGCAAGAACATGGAAACAGCCAAATGCCCAACCACAAACGAGTAGATAGAGAAATTATGATACATTCACACAATGGAATACTATGAGGCACGCAGGTGCAATGATTTTGTAAATTATTACCTAACTTGGGAGGGACCGGATACCATTATGCTGAGTGAACTAACTCAGTACCACAAGGTCAAATATTGTATAAATATTGTAAAAATTATTGTAGAATGAGTATAAGGATCCATGAGGGATGGGAGAGGCTGGAAGCAGAGGAATACGGATGTGTGGGGTGGAAGGGAGATTAATCATTGGGTTGTATAATTTGATGGGTGGGGGGGTGAGAGAAATTGAAAGAATTTGCTCAAATTTTATAAATAAACTAATAGAAAATTTAAAAAAATAATTTAAAAACTTGTAATTATAAGATTTCTCTTCATGCAGAGGAGATAGTGGGGAAGGGGAAAAGTCAAAGATGATTTTCTTTCCCCATGACCCAGACACAAAAACTAGATGATGCCTGGCAACTACTACTGAATGCTCAGAAAGGAATAATCATAGAATGCCCCTGACTGAGTCAGGAAAAATGTGAAACAAAGCCCAAATAATAAAATGATCAGTGTTAATAGTCTGACAGAGCCTGGTGAAATTCCCAAGACCTGATATGTCTTAGAGAAGGTGCTGCTAGAGTGCTAAAGATGATAAAGCTTTGTCTCAAAAACACTGAGTATGTCGCCAGAAGAGCCGACTCCTCAGAGAGGGGCATCATGCTTGAAAAGGTGGATGGGTGAGTGTGAGATAAGAAGATTCTCTGCAAGGTGGTTTCACGCAGTGGCTGTAGCAATGAGCTCAAGTATGTTAGAGATTGTGAGGACGGCACAAGGTAGGACAGGGTTTAGGATTCAGATCTGTTCTTCATAGGGTCCCTATGATTCATACTCCTTGAAAACAGGGGTTTTGAAGCTCCATCTCACATATTTTGGGCACATGGCCAGGAGCAACCAGCCCTTGTAGAAGGACATCAAGCTTGGAAGGGTGGAGGGGCAGTGCAGGAGAGGAAGACCTCA
>NW_006399856.1:6089716-6111712 GCF_000299155.1 Elephantulus edwardii | reverse complement strand
TCTGAGGCTCCGTCTAACTTACTTCGGACATGTAGTGAGGAGAGACCGGTCCTTGGAGAGGGACATCATGCTTGGGAGGGTGGAGGGATGGCGCAGGAGAGGAAGGCCTTCTATGAGGTGGATTGATTTAGTGACTGGGATAATTGGGATGGGAGTGTCAGAGGCAGTGCGATTGGCACAGGACAGAGAGGAGTTTCGGGCTGTTGTACATAGGGTTGCTATGAGTCGCAGGCGACTCGATGGCACATAACAACAACAACAACAACAATTATGATATTTAAGAAGCTCTAGTTATCACTTGTTATGCATCAGAGAGTTGGACAATGACTAAGGAGGATAGAAGGATAATTGATGCCTTTGAGCTGTGGTGCTGGAGAATAGTATTGATAATACCATGGACTGCTAGGAAAACAAACAGATTTATCCTGGAAAGGGTTAAACTAGGTGGCTCCTTGGAGGCAAGGATTCTGAGGCTCCATTTAATGTACTTCAGACATGTTGTAAGGAGGACCGGTCCTTGGAGAGGGACATCATGCTTGGGAGGGTGGAGGGACAGCGCAGGAGGGGAGACCCTCTATGAGGTGGATTGATTCAGCGACTGGAGTAATCAGGATGGGTGTATTGGAGACAGTGCGATTGGTACAAGACAGAGCAGAGTTTAGGTCTGTTGTACATAGGGTTGCTATGAGTTGCAAGCAACTCGACAGCACATAACAACAACAACAGCTGCCTAGGGGTAAGAAGTTACACTGAAAGCCCAAAGATACAGGATGTGGATCCCTCAGCTGCTCCACTGAAGAAAGTTGGGCATTCTCCTCCCATGTGTTTTACTGTCTCTGAAAACCCACTGAAGGGTCAGCCATGGGTTGGTTCCATACACAACAACACATTAATCAAGTTATGAGGTTTTTTTAATGCTAAAATATAAGCCATACTTAATGCTATTATAATCTCTAGGGTTCGTTAGTAAGTGTTTTAAATCTTATTTTCTATAAGCAGGGTTGTATCATCTGCGTATTTCAAGTTGTCACTTAAACTTCTTCCAATCCTAATGCTGTATTTGTTTTCATTTAATCCAAATTATCAGATTGTTTAACCTACATATATGGATTAAATATGGTGAAATGCTACAACCTTGATACTTAATTGTAGATCCAACTGTAGATCATGCAATTCGTCTAGAAAAACAGACCTTATTCTGTTCAAATAATACCTCATTGTTTACATTCAGGTCTGCTTGATTGCTTAAGTATGACAATGTGTTCTAGATATCCTATTACCAGCTTAATACTTTTGAACAGTAAATAAAACATAGGTAAACATCTTCGAAGTATGTCTCCACTTTTATTCAAGATCTATCTGACATGTGCAGAGAAGCAGAGATATATCTCTTCCCGTATCATCTGAATTGGCTTCAATTGGTTGTTAATCATCTTCAGGAATATCACATTTGCATGTGATCTTAGAAATTCTATTTGATAATTTTCACATTCTGTTAATCACCTTTATTTGGAATGGGCATGTATCTCTTCCTTTGGCTAATCAGGTTGTTGTCTTTCAAATTTTTTATGTTATAAAATTGAACTCTTCCAGCATTGCACCTATTTGCTGATACATTTCAGTTGGTATTCTGTCAGTTTCTGGAACCTTTTTTTTTTTTCACCAATTCCAGAGTAGCTTGGACTTTTTCCTTCAGTGTCATTCATTCTTGATCATGACCTACCTGTTGAAATAACAGACAACGAAATTCATTCTTGTGTACAATGGCGTTTTGTGGTCTTTGAAACTTCTTTCCATGTTTTCTTTTAGTTTTTGCCCTTAGAAACTTCTAACTTTACAACTCAAAACTGGAACTTCTTTTGCAGCCTGAGAAATGCCAAACATACTTTCTCCTTTAGATATTCTAACTCCAGGTGTACGCACAATTTTTTAGAATACTTTATCTTCTTAACCGCTCATTGGATTCTTTTCTTCAGTTCTTTTACTTTATCTTTCTATTTTCTTTAGCAACACTAAGTTAAGCTCTATATTTTAAAAATAAGGCTAGTGCTTCATCTATCAGAATTAGAAATTAGAAAATTAGGTGCACAACATCCAAACAACAAAAATCAATCTCTTTATCTATATCTCACCTAACTCCTCCAAATTCATCCCCACCCCAGCCCCACCAGTCTTCTTAGGTAAATAAGAACATATTTTCTGCGTAAACTCCAGAATAGTTTCCCATTACACATTCAATCAATTGAACAAATTTTCCATACACTCTATATTGGGAAAACTTATCTTCCTCCTCTTTCTTCTGTTTTTCTACATTCCAACTATATTGACTTGGATATACTAATTGTGTTTCTGCTATTATTATTAATTACTTTCACCAAATATTCTGCCCTTTCATCATAGATCTACTAATGACTATAGTTCCCTGTCCTCATTTGTGTTATGATTCTAATATCACTCCCTCAGAAGAATCTTTCCTGATCATCCTAGCTAAAGTAAAACCTCCCAAAACAAGAACTCTCTAGCGTGGAAGCCTGTCTTATCCCCCAATAACATTACTGTTATCTAATTTTGTATGATTTATTTGCCTATTCTCAATCTCTTTCTCTAAATTGTAACTTCTGTATGAGACGCAGTTCATTTTGTCCACTACTCTATCCTCAGTGTTTAATAGTTGTTTTTGTGTGCCCGCAAGTCAGAACCAACCCATCGCTGACCCTCAAGCAGATTTTTTTAGAGGTAGTTAAATTCACAGGGGTCTTCCTTTAGAGGCTCATGTGTAAAGCCATTTGGATTCCGAGAGGTGGGTTCTTAATTGTTTTGGTTAAAGGTTTGGTCTTTTTTATTTTATTCACAACTATGTGTGAGCTGATTGAATTTGCTGGATTTGGCTAACAAGGAGCTGTGGACTGGAAGCCTCTTGTTTAGAGCCAATCAGGTCCTGGAGTGTGGGCCTGGATATTTAAAGTCATTTGGGCCCTTGGGCCTGCTGACCTCTAGCCTGGTGTTAATTACGTTTGGTGTGAACACTCTTCCAAGTGGTTCAGCACTGGTTTGTCAATTCACTTTGTTGAGGTAACTTGGGGTTGCTGTGATACTGAACACTGTGCTACTATTGTTGTGTCAAATGTCATAATGGTTAGCCATGGTGGACAGTTTTTGGTGGAGCTCCCAGATTAAGACAGGCTTAGAAGTAGGAGTGACATCCAGTTCCTAAACAACATGCCTCTGGGAACTCTAGGAGCTTAGAAAAATGACAATATTTATAGAACAGGTTCAGCAGGTTCAGGTCTTTTGTTCATAGGGTCGCTATAAGTCTATGAGTCAAGCACAACAGCAATAGTACAGGAGGAGGTTGTATATCCTTCTCTTGCGCAGCAAGAGAACAATGGTGGATTTGAACAATTTCCCCTCAGGTTTGCAGTGCAGCCTCTTACCAATAGGCCACCAGAGTTCTCTATCTATCTATCTATCTATCTATCTATCTATCATCTCTCTTTCTGTCTATCTATCTATCTATCTATCTATCTATCTATCTATCTATCTATCTAATAGAGTACCTGATATATGTATGTGGTATTTAGCAATTGCTTGATGACTAATTAAATACCAATATACAATATGCTTAACAACACTCTTAATCATATCATGAAATATGTTAAAGTCCTTTTCTATAAGTTTTTTTATAAGTACATAAAAAATTTGTAGGAATGCAAAAAAAGAAGTTATAGAAGGGAAATAAGAATAGAATAAAAGAACAGTTATTCTGTTCAATCTGTCTGTAACATAAATTAAATACAACTGAATATACAATATGGTGCCACAAGAAGATTGTAACTCTTAGGAAAATTAAATGATTTGCATGAAAGTGTTCAAGAGTCCTTGGCTTATTGCCGATAGACTTTATTTTTGGAGAAAATCTATTTAATCATTTTGAACAGTCAATAGAAGACTCAGAGATATTGCTTCTCTTTTCCCCAAAATGCAAATTAGCTTTCACTAATTTTATTTAAGTTTCTATTAAGCAAATAATGGGAAAGACTGTATTTATAATCTTGCTTACATCAAATGATACTCCATTGCCTCTATTAAATTTTAGAAGAAAACAGAACTCAAAAGATATTTTGTATTTACTTATTTTTTAGGTGGCTGACTGGCCACTGTGTAAATATTTTTTTTTTGTATTTTAAAATATCTGTAGTGAGACTAACCTGCCACAGCCAGAAATGAGAGTCCTAATTTAAATTACAGGACTATAGCAATTATCATTAGAATATTAATACATATATACAAATGTTAATATTGGGACCAAACCTATCTTTTTAATCTGTCTGGTGATTTTTAGTAGCGAAAATTCACAGAAGAAGAAAAACTGAAATGACTTTGTACTTTTCTAATGGGTCTGATTATCAGTCATTTTTCATGTATTTGCAAGAGAAATGGAGAAATATTTATGTTTCCATCATTAGATCAAGCACATTCCATTCAGCAACACTATTGGACAGACTTCTGGATGAGTAAAACGGCTCAGCACTTTGGTGGTTACCAAGAAATACATGACACTGGCTCTACATTTAAGAACCTTATTATAATTTGGAGTTACATGAGTTTGCTACTTAAACAATTAGAAGGAAAACACCAAAAATAATAAAAATAAATTTCAATTTAATTATAGCTTTAAAATCTAGTTATGACTTTCACATCACTTATCGTATTTAATTCTCATAATAGCTTTTGAAGTAATGACTACACTGATTTTTTTTTCCCAACAGAGGATAAGGAGATACAGAAAAGCTAAATGATGTTTTTCTCAAAGTCATTCAGCAGTTATAGAAGCCAAAGGTAGGCCTAGAGAAAGGCTGTACATTTGTTTTTATATAAAACCAAACCTCTACAATGGGTAGATAGAGACCAGAACATTATAGGTTCTGAAATAAACATTTGCTGAGTTGTAACAAAAATCACATATATATGTGTCAATCAGTGTCATGCCACCTAATTGAGTATTTAGTTCCTGGATGTATAGAAACTGCTTGCATTTGTCTCAATTAATGTTTAATGATAGACAGTAATGTACAGGTTCAAATTATATGTCAAAATAGAGTAGAAGATGTGTAAGAATTTTCAAATAGACTATATCAAGACTCACTCATTGCTGTTTAATTGCAATGAACTTGGCTAATATACCTCCACACTGGATTTATGAGACTATAAATAGCATGCAAGGAAATTGTCCATCTTTCTCTTGTGGAACCACTGGTGGATTTGAACTGCCAGAGACATATCGCCTTTCGGTTAGCACTACAAACCCCTATGGGGTAGGCCACCAGAGGAGTGTACAATTTGGATAAAATGTTAGCGAATGGATGAGAGAGAGAATGGAAAGAAATTGGGACATTTATGGTTGAAAAAATGTAGGAACAATAAAGATTTAATGTTTTACTCTCAAGAAGTTGAAAAGAAGAATGAAAATGGCTACAGAAACAGTAGCATTTGTATTTATTCTTAAATTGCACAATGAAGAAATTAAAGTTTAATGAAAGAAGGAAAAAGCAGATGAAGTCAGAGATATTCTGTTTATGCGTGTATCTGCATATGTTTGAGCATGAAAGTGTGAAATTCTCATTGTAGGTTATTAGATTGGCAATTACTTTAGATCGTCAGCTACTTCTGGTTGTCTGCACTGCAGCATGACAAGTATACAGCAGAATATAGTAGCTTGTTTTCTGTTTGTTTTTTAAATAACTACATATGAGTCTTAACACCTTATTTGAATAAGCTTGTGACCCAACTAATAGTAAGCTCACTGCCAAAGGGCCCAAAATGTATGTGTTGTTTTAAAACAATGATGATGCCATCAAATTGTGTGACCCAATGATTACCACCTACTCATCCTCACTCTCTGCTACTACCCTCCCCCCATGAATGCCCATATATGTTTTACTAGTTATATTTCTATTTCTTCAGTAATGGTCTTATACAGCTTCTGTCCTTACGGGAATGAGTTCACTTAGCATAATGCTCTCCAGTCACTCCCAAAATATGTAGTGATTTTCAAAATCATTGCTCCTGCATGCTGTGTAGTGTTCCATTGTGTGAATCTACCACAATTTCTCAACCCATTTAATTGTGGTTGGACATTTGGGCTGTTTCCATATTTCATTCATATAACGGTGGATAATGCTGCTATAAACATTAATGTAAAATCTCTGTTTGTACTTCAGATCTAATTTTCTCAGGGTATATTCAAAGCAGTGGAATAGCTAGGTCATATGGAATTTCTATGTTCAGCTTTCTAAAGAAACATGGCCTTCCAGAGTGATTGACCAGTTTTACAGTCCCACTAACAGTGTATAAGAGTTCTTATCTCACTAAGTCCTTGCTAACATTTATCATTTGCTATCCTGTGAAACTTTGCCACTGCTACTGGAGTGAGATGGTATCTCACTGTGGTTTTAATTTACATCTCTTATTTCCAGTGATTTTGAATATTTCTTCATGTGTCTGTAGGCCACCTGAATATCTTCCTCTGTGAAAATTCTTTCCATGTCTTTTGCCCATTTTGTAATTGTGCGATCAGTCTTTTTCTTATAGAGATCCTGTAGGATTTTGTACACTTTTGAAAAGAAACTCTTGTCTGAAATGGTATGGTCAAATGCTTTTCCCCAAATAAGCAGGCTTTCTTTTCACTCAGTTGGAAAATGTTTTTCATGCACACAGTGGTTAAATCTTTAGAAGGTCCCATTTATCAATCTTATCATTGTGGTTTTGATTTGCATATCTCTCTCCTATTACCAGTGATATTGAGCATTTCTTCTTGTGTATACTGACCATCTGAATATTTTCCTCTGTGAAAATTCTTTCCACATCTTTTGCCCATCTTGTAACTGTGTTTTCAGTCTTTTTCTTATGGAAGCCCTATAGGATTCTGTATAGTCTTGATATGAGACCCTTGTCTGAAATGATATTACCAATTTTTCCCCTAGTGAGTAGGATTTTTTCACTCTGTTGGAAAATATATATTTTATGCATAAAGAGATTTAATCTTTAGAAGATCTCATTTATTAATTTTATCTTCTCTAGATGTGCTTTTATGGCTGCATTTGGCAGTCTATACTACAGACTACCCATCTAAGCTAGATCCCATTTTGTCTCTGATAAGCTTTATGGTTTTGAAAGGCTTTACTCCCAGGCCTCTGATCCACCTTGAGTTGATTTTTGCATGTGAGATGTGAATCCTTTTTCAGCTTTCTGCAGGTAACAGTCCAGTTTTAACAGCACCATTTGTTGAAGAGATTGTCATTTCCCCATTTGATAAATTTTATTTCCTTGTTGAATATCAGTTGACCATAAATAGCTGGGTCCATTTCTGTGTTCCCAATTCTGTTCCATTGGTCTATATCCTGCCATTGTACCAGTACAATGCTGTTTTGGTTACTACCGCTGTGTAGTAGGTTTTGAGATTATGGAGTGCTATGCTACCCACTTCATTTTGGCTTTTTTGGAAGTGCTTTGCTTACTTGGGTTCTCTTTCCTTTTCAAATAAACTTAACAATTTCCTTTTTTGATCTCCTTGATAAGACAAATTTGGTATCTGTATTGGGATTGCATTGAACATGTAGATTGCTTTTGGTAGGATTATCCTTTTCACAATATTCAGTCTTCCTATTCATGAACAGAGAACATTTTTCCATTTATTTAGTTCTTTAATTGTATGTCAAAGAAATGTTCTGTAGGTTTGTTTGTTGTTTTGTTTTTTTTTTTATAGGTCTTTTGTGTCTCTAGTTCGGTTCACTCCCAGTATCTTGATTTGTGGTTGTCTATTGTAAAAGGTATTGCTTTCTTGGTTTTCTTCTCTCAGTTCTCTTTGTTACTGTAGAGGAATTCTACTAATTTTGGATATTGATCTTATATCCTGTCATTCTATTAAATTGGTCTACTAGCTCTAACAGTTTTTGGTGTGTGGCTTGTTTGTTTTCTTTTCATTGAGTCCTTGGGGCTTTCTGTGTACACTATCATGTCATATGCATATAGTGACCGTTTAACCATCTCTTTGCCAATCTGTATGCCTTTTATTTTCTTGTAGCATTGCCTTAGCAAGCGCTTTCAATACAAAATTGAATAGAAGTGATGACAGTGGGCATCCTTGTCTGTTCTCTGTTTGCAACGAAAATGTTTTCAGTCTTTTTCCACTGAGAACCATATTGGTTTTTAGTTTTGCATATATATTTTCCACTATGTTGAGGGAGAATCCCTTCTATTCCAAGTTTACTGAGTATCTTTATCAGGAAGTGGTATTGTATTTTGCCAAATGCTTTTTCTACATTGATTGCTAAGATCATATGGTTCTTGTTATTTGCTTTGTTAATGTGTTGAATTACATTGATTGTTTACCTGTTATGAATCCCACTTGGTTATGAAGAATTTTTTTATGTGCTTTTGGATTCTATTGGCTAGGACTTTGTTGAGAATTTTTGCATCTATATTCATGAGAGATATTGGTCTGTAGTTTTCTTGTTTTATAATATCTCTGTCTGGTTTTCATATTAGGGTTATGCTTGCTTCATAGAATAATTCTGGGAATGTCCCTTCTTTTTCTATTTTTTTTTAATAATTTGAGTAGAACTGGTGATAGATCCTCTCTGTATGTTTGGTAGACTTCAACTCTGAAGCCATCTGGCCCAGGATTTTTCTCATGGAAAAGTCTTTTTATAACCTATTAAATTTCTTCTTTTGGGATGGATCTGCTCAAGTGTTCTACATCAGTCCTTGTCAATCTGCCCGAAGTGGGATGACTGTTGCCATCCAGAAACTGTGACTTTACCATACCTCTTCCACTTGTACTTAAGAAATCCCTAGCTCTTCATGTGATATAGAGAGACAGCAGTGTTCAAGACCAAAATACCTGAATGGCAGAAGAGAGGAGTCTATTATTGCTTGGTTTCTTGAATGTTGCTCAGGGATCCTAGTAAAGTGAAATATTTACAACTTCAACATTTTCTCCATTTTTGGTGATGTTGCTTGTTGGTACTTTGGTAAAGATTTTTGTTTTCTTAATATTGAATTGTAACCCATACTGAAAGCTATAGCCTAGTATTCTTCAGTAAGGACTTAAAGTCCTCTTTGCTTACAGCAGGACAGACTGAATCATCTATTCAACTGACAGAATAGACTTAAAATGGTGATGTTATTGAACCTTGACTGTTCTCTGTTAATACATTTTTATAGCTTTAGTTCAGGATTTTACAGTTCAGAACTCCTTTGTGGACCATATGCCAAACATATGAAAAATTATAAATTAAGTCCTTCATGAGTATTTTTTTTATTTCCATAAGAGAAAATATAATACCAAATTGTTTAATAAAATGGAAGAAGAGATTTAAAACCTGAAGTCCTAAGTAGCACAAACAATTAAGCCATCTACTACAAGCTGAAAATTTGGCAGTTTGTATCCATCTGGAGGGCATCTCAAAGGAAAAACGTGGATATCTGCTTTCATAAGGTCATAGCTTTGAAAAGTCTCCTTTGTAGCCACAGGGTTTCCATGAGTTGGAATTGATTCATCCACAACTAATAACAACATCTTGGAATTCAAATTTGTCTCTTGACATTCATCTTACTGTTCTTGTTCTCCTATTAAAATAGAATACATTTAAAATGAAATCAAATAACTCAAAATAGTATACATGAGCCTGTGTTCTGTGGCCTATGACTAGATGTTATATACCCTTTCTCTCTATCTCCAAACTTCCTTTTTCAACTTATCATGTTTCAATAATTAGCCACCTTCATGTTCATGGACTACCTCAAGTCCATACGACACTAGGGCTTTTCACTTGCTTCCCTATAAGCTTGGAATGCATATCCTTGACTAATCCCATGGTATGTCCTATCAGCATGTGCTTAAATATTCAGGTAACAAAGATTTGAGGTTAAATATATTTGTATTTTCTGAAGAGATATAACATTTGAGATCTTAATATAAATAATAAATTAATTTGAAGAGTAGAAAATAGTTCTGATACTCTTTTACATTTTTGTTTGCTCTAAAAGTAATGAATTGTCAGTAGATACATTAGCAAAATTACGTTCTTTTCATCTGTACAGTTTAAAATCTGGGGCATTTGTAGTTAGATTTTTCAAATCTAGTGATGAGGATTTTTCAAAAAAAGGCTGCTGTCATCTCACCCCAGTAAGAATAACAAAATTCAACAGAGCAGCAAACAGCAAATGCTGGTGAGGTTGTGGAGGAACTGGATCCCTTATTCACTGTTGGTGGGATATAAAATGGTGCAACCACTGCAGAAGACAATGTGGCACTTTTCCAAAAAGTTGCAAATAGAAATACCATTTGACCCAGCAATTCCACCACTGGGAATATACCCCAAAGAAACCATAACCGACACCCAAGTAGATATATGTACATCATGTTTATTGCAGCTTTGTTCACAATAGCAAAGAGTTGGAAACAACCCAAGTGCACATCAATAAATGAATGGATAGAGAAGCTTTGGTATGAAATACTATACTGTATTGAAAATCAAGGAACTCATGAATATACAAAATGGGTGACCCTGGAGGACATTATACTAACTGAAATATCTCAGTCACAAAAGGACAAATATTGCATAGTGCCACTGTTGTAAAATGGGAGGGACTGACATCGGTGTTGAAGGGAGACTTAGACAAAGGAGATAAATTATGTATACTGCATTGAAATAGATGAAGGAAAGAACAGTTTAGAAGGGATATATGATTAAGTATTATTGTCATGACAAGAGTCCAGAATGAAGGCTACATTGTGGAGTGGACTTGGTGGGGGAGGGGGAGTGTGGGCAGGGAGAAAAGTGTAACAATGAATGAATGGAAATCCAAAGTCTCTATAAACGTTCATTAAAATTTATAAAAAAAAATAAAGAAAAGGCGGAAAGAGGGCTGTTGGGAGCTTTGTTTTAACTCAAAGAGGAAACAACTATAGAAATTACCAACATAGTTGATACTTTATTATTTCTGGTATTTAAAATTCTATATATGTCCAATTTATAATTAGCTTCAACAAAAGTTCATATATTTGGATGTTCATGAGGAACTTGCTAATTTTAAAGAATTGGAAGGAAAGAGTAACTTCACACAATATGTGGAAATCCTATAAAAATAAATCCTATCAGACCAAAAAGAAAAAAAAAAGCAGGATTTTCTTTTATATTAACTTCTCTGAGGTATATAAAGCCTAAAGGTTGAACTTCGAGAAAAAGTATAGATAGATGTATATGTTTGTATGTGTCCATCTATCTGGATGTCTGTATTTCTCTCGTAATATCTATCCATATTTAAGGGAAAGCAGTGAGAATAAGTTTACTTAAAAAAAGAAAATTTGAAGCACAACAATAAGATTCCATCTCATCCCAGAAGCTGTAGTGAAGTTCAGCAGGAGAGCAAGCGATAAATGTTGGAGAGGATGTGGCGAGATTAGAACTCTCATATGTTATCGGTTGCTGTTGTTATTGTGTACCCTATAGTCCGAAACAACTTGTAGCTGACCCTTAGCAGGTTTTCACAGGCGGTTCGTCCCTCAGGAAGAGATGGCCTACTTTATCCCTAGGAGCATCTGGTGGGTTTAACCCATGTGCCTTCGGGATTACAGCACACCATTTACCACTAGGCCACCAGAGCTGCTTATGCACTGTTGGTGGCATTGTAAAATGGTACAATTAATATTGGACAAGACTACGCAGTATCCTATGATCTATCAAAAGAACTAACCAATATGTCTTGAAGAAGATACAGACTGAGTGGTCCTTGGAAACAAAGGTGATAAAGTTCCATCTTGCATACTTTGGGCAGGTTGCTAGAAGAACTTATTCCTTGGAGAAGGATATCATGCTTCGAAAAGTAGATGGTTGGAGGAAAAGAGGAAGACCCTCAACCAGATAGATTGACACAGTGACTGCAGCAATAGCATCAAGTGTGTCCTAGACTGTGAGGGTAGGACAGAATTCAGATCTGTTTTTCATAAGGTCACTATGTTGTTGTTGTTGTTGTTGTTGTTGATTCCTTTGAGTCAAGCATGACTCAGTGACCCTGTGAACAAAAGGCCTGAAGCCTTTCTGTAACTGTCAGTCATAATCAATACAAGTATGACTTATAACAATCTTACAGAAACAACAATGTGGAGAATAGTTGGGTGTGTTTTTAAAAAGTTAAACTTACACTGACCATGTGATTCTTTCATTTAATGCCATAGCACTCATACTAAACCATGACAGAAGAAGAATTGATGCCTTTGGATGTGGGGAAGACCACTGAGCATTCCAAAGACTACCAAAAACCAAACAGATATGTCTTGGAGAAGGTGCAGCCAGAGTCTTCTTTGGAAATAAAGATGGTGAGGCTTCACCTCTCATACTTTGAACATGTTACTAGGAGAGGCTGTTCCTTGGAGAGGGACATGATGCTCAGAAAGGTGGAGGGTTGGTGAAGAGAGGAAGATGCTCGACCAGGTGCACTGACACAGTGACTGCTGCAATGGACTATAATGTGTAGGGAAGAATAAGAATGGCACAGGATAGAACAGAGTTCAGATCTGTTGTTCACAGTGTCATAGCTGTGAGTCCCACTCAGCTCAATAGCACCTAACAACAAGATTAATAATAATCTATTTTACAAAACATTTGTGTTAAGTCTGTTAATAGCTTGTTCATTTCTTCTAAATGTAAGGAAGTTTTGTCTTGACATTGTATAATGTCCAATTTATTTAGTTTACCTCTTCAAATAAGACACAGTTTTGAGTGTACTTAGTTTTATTTATTTTCTTACTAAGAACTTAAAGGGACACAATAGTGTTATTTTGAAATTTCTTTTCCTTACACATTTGACAATAAACAAGGTATGGCTATAGAGGATATGGAATGCTTATACTCTGTCATCCCTTTACACAAAAACCACACCTGAGACCTGCATGGGATGCTTTCATAGGTTCTGAAGAATAAATAGAGGCAGGACTAGAATCCAGATCCAAGGCTCACCATGCCTCAAAACTTTGCCAGACATTATGCGAGATGCTTCAAGTTGATATATTAACTATAATCAATTAGAATGGGTTTTCTAAATAGATGGAACAAGCCTGTACCTTGGAGTGACAGTTGAGGGAAGACAGAAAGTATCCCAGCAGGTTCTGATGAATAAGTAATACGAGCCATCACCTAAATCTGACTGGTTGAGACGCACAGATAAGCAGCAACTGATAATCTAAAATATTTCTGTGCAAACCCACACCCCAAACTACAGCCTACTGTTGTTATGTGCTGTTAAGTCAACTACACTCATAGGAACCCTATGAACCATTGCTCTGAATCCTGCACTATCTTGAGCCAGTCTCACTGTCTCTGACACAACTGGCCCCAATGTCACAGTCACCGTGTCAATCAATCTTGTACAGGATCTTCCTCTCCTGTGCTGACACTCCAATCTTCCAAGCATGATGTCCTTCTCCAAAGACTAGTCCCACCTGGTAACGTGTACAAAGTATGTGAGAGTTTTCAATTCCTTGCCTTCTAGGACCAACCCAGGTTTGCCCTCTCCAGGACAGACCTGTCTATTCTTTTGGCAGTCCATGGTATGCTCTGTCCTCTTCTCCAGCAACACAATACAAAGATATCAACTCTTCTGTAATCTTTAGTCACTGTCTTTCAGATGAATAGCAGACAATTGAGAAGACTATGGCCAAGATCAGGCACACCTTAATCTCTAGACTGAATCGTTGCTCTTTAGCACTCTTGAGAGTTCCTTGACAGCATACTTTCCTAAAGCAATTCTTTTGATTTCCTGTTAGTGCCAAGAGTGTTGATTGTGGATTCAAGCAATATATGTATACTTTTAATTTTAGACTGTGGTAATTATTAATATGTGTTAATAATTCCAGTGCTCACCAGACTTCTGACAGTGAATTTAATTTATTTCCATTTCCCGACTGGCCAATTTGTTTGTTTTGTTTTTATCACTTATTTAGATAAATTATTATCATAATTACATGTGTGAACCGCTTCTCTTAACAATGTTAAGACTTTGATTTCTTCTTGTTTAATTTTGTTTTAACAATAATAACAGCAGCAACAATAATAAAATAACAACAGTTAGCTATAGGGTGTTAAACCTATAACTGCCACATATTTGTTATTGTTATTAAGTGATTTTTTTAAGTCAGAACTGACTCAGCTAATGCTCCCGCGTATTTTCAGAGGTGTAAATTGTGGAGAGGGGATTAGTCCATCTGTCTCCTGCACAACAGCTGGTGGATTCAAACAGCCCACCTTGGGTTGGCAGTGTAAGTACTTACCACTAGGCCACCAGATTTCCTTTGCCACATATTGTTTTTAATATGTGTCATAAAGTTGGAACCAACTCATAGATGACACTCCAGTGGCTTTTCAGAGGCAGTAAATTGCATGGAAGCAGAGTGTCCATGTTTCTACTACAAATCTGTGATGGACTTACAGCAAATACCTTTTGGCAGCGCAACGCCTTGCTACTGAGCCACCACAGCTTGCCACATATTAGCTTTGTGTTGTTACTGTGTGCCATCAACTTGAACTTGACCCATAGCTGACCCTCCGCGGGGGGGTTTCAGAGGCAGTAATCGCACTGGAGAAGAATGCCCATCCTTTTCTGGCGGAGCAATTAATGGATTCAAACCACATACCTTCAGATTGCCGTACAGATTCTTACCAATAGATCAGAGCCCCCGATTAGGGTGTGTGTGTGTGTGTGTGTGTGTGTGTGTGTGTGTGTGTTACATACTCTAACTCCTTTAATACTTTCAATCACTCACTCACTCATTCACTCATTGTCGTCGTTGAACCGTAACTGGCCCATGGCTGCTCCTCGTTGACTCTCCAGAGGGTTTTCAGAGGCTGTGTAGACCACACAGGAGGAGATTGCCCTTCCCGCAGAGCCAAGGTTGGGTTCAAATCACATGCCTTTGGGTTGATAGCCCAGTTCCTTATGCAGTAGGCCACCAGAACTCCCTTCTAATATTTTAAAGGTTTCTAAATGCGTCCCATAGATGAGGAAACTGAGGGGACAGTGGCAAAGCAGGCTTCTGGAGACGGAACTCTTTATCAATGATTGACATTTAAAATTATCTTCAAAGGGAAAAGCTAGCTGCTTTAGCCAAAATTGAGGGGAAAGGTTAAGTTCCGAACTGATACTTTCAGCTGATATTGGCAGAATTTTTGCTGCTCTAATAGTTTCTGTTTAATGAGCAAATTGCTTTAAGTACATATACACTATTGTGGCACTAAGGAGAAGATAGTTAGCCAATTTCTTTCTCATTTTTTTTTCATTCCAACACTGACTTATAATTTAAGCTGAAAGATATAACACTTAAGAAATTAATATTGTAAACTTTTTCAGAAATTACTCATAAGTAAAGGCAGCAGTAAACTCAGTAATTTAGTTTAAAAAGTAAATAGAGCTCAATGGATGTATTCATTCTGAAGATCTTGAAGGGGAAATAGTGATTAATAATCAGAATGTATCCTATTGATTTGAGAGCATTTTAGTATGTAGACGTTAAAACAACTGTTAGCAATAAACTTAAGCAGGGATTTAATGACTAGTCCAAAGCCACTGACAGGAACTTTTCTATTTTTTTTTTAAGTAAGGGGAAGAGTTACCTGGAAGTGAATGCCCTCTGAAAGTGACTGCACCATGAGGGAGAAATGCTAAAGAAAGATTCCCTTCCAAGTCACTAATGTTGTTTTTGTATGCTGTTCAGCTGGATGGACTCATAGCTGATCCTCTAATGGATTTTCATAAGCAGTGAATCACACAGGAGATTTCCCATCCTTTCTCCTTAGAGTAGCTGGTAGGTTTGAACTGTGTACCTTCGGGATTCCAGCACAGCTTCTTACGACTAGGCCACTAGTGTCACTGGTGTGTGTGTATGCAAGTGTGTGTGTGTGTATGCTTGTGTGTTGTGTACTGCAGAGTTGGAACCACCTCATAGCTGAGCCTCTGGTGAGTTTTCAGGGGCAGTTAGTCACACAGGAGGAGATTCCCCATCCTTCTCCCACAGAGGAGCTGGTGGCTTTGAACCCTGTGCTTTTGAAATTACAGTGAAGTTTCTTACCACCAGTCACCAGAGCTCCCTAATAAACTTTGTTATTTGACATATTGTGCATATGTCTCTATTTATTCTTTCCATTGTTTTCTAAGTGTTATCAGTCTTTCAAAACCGAGTTGATTATCTCTTCTTTCCTAAACATTTGCTTTATTTTGATCTCTTTTCTCACTTGGCCTTTTATCATTTTCCCAACCACATTGGACACTCAGTTATGTGGTTTTGCCCAGTTAATGATTTACTCCAACCACTAACCTATGTATTTCATGATAGATGTTTCACAGGTGGTGCCTCTATCTTATGTATCTCTAATACCACGTCACCCACTACAGAGAACAGGTAGGAGAATCGGTGAAATTCTCACCTTTGTCCCAGAAGGGGATATTAGTTTGGACATGAGCATAACACTAATTCATATAAGGAAAGAGCAACTGAAACGGGTTCTCCTTTGAAGGACATACGGCAATTTTTTTTTTTGAGACTGATAGTAGCAGAAGTTTAAAAGTCCAGCCAAATATTGTTAGGTAAGAAAGTCTGTCAGCATTGCCAATCTAATCAAATTGTATTACCTAATCATAATTTATCACTTAATCTCAAGATATCTGAAAGAGTGCATTCAAATGTTTATCTTTCTTCCAAAGCTCATGCAGAACCTTACTAGTCCTCTAAGGGGACTAAGCAGTATTTTTTTATAACAGTAGTTGTTGTGGGTTGGATTGTACTCCTCATGAAGAAATGTTGAGGTCCAAATTCCCAGAACCTGTGAATGTGACATTATATAGAAGAAATAAGGTTGTTATAATTGTGATCAAGTTATGATGGTGTCACCCTCAATGAGAATGGGTGCAAATCTAGTAACTGAAGTGCTCATGTGAGAAATTTGGTCCCAAGGAAGAATATCATGCAACACTGAAGGCAGAGAGTGATATAATGTCCAGTCCAAGTCAATTACAGGTAGTATCCAGTTTATAGCACGTTCTACCTATGATGACCACACATGTATAATTGTCTGTCTGTTTTATACACATCATTGTTAGTAATATAGTCATCCCCTCTTTAACCATGGTTTTACTTCCCATGGTATCAGTTACTTGTAGTTCATTTCAGTTGGATTGCCATCATTCATGACTCAATTATTCAGGTTCACCTGAAGCTGACCATATTCCTGTAACTTTTATCACAGTATGCTGTTGTAATTGTGCTCCACTGTTTATTATTGATGTTAATCTCTTGTTATGCCACCTACAAACTTTATCATTGTTTTGTGTATTGAGGGGAAATAGTATGTATACTGTTGCATCTCTTATACTTCTTTAGACTTCCATGAGAACCTAGAACAGTATGCCTCACACAGAAAGGAGTACTCCTATGTGCGCTACATACAGTGTTGCATCATGTCATTTGATACTGTTCTCCTTCTCAGATGTTCATTATATAGTTAAAAATCAAATGTATTAATATATCACTTGATAAAAAAGCATTGGAATATGGGTAAAATATGTTATGTTATGTTATGTTATGTTATGTTATGTTATGTTATGTTATACTGATTTATGACAGTCTTCAAAAGGCACCCTATCCTAATTTGGAAACTACTTGCAAAGTCAAGAATAATTAAAAACAATAATGATAGGAAAATATCTTCTATTCAAGCGTTCAGCTAGAGGATAGAAGCAATCATTCAAAGACTTCTAGTCCCTGGAAGTTTGAAGGCTTAACTTTTTGTTTTAATCCGTCAGATTTCTGGTATTTTATATGGAAGTTATAGAAATAAAAGCAATGGTAACAAATTGTTCTTATGTTCATAAAACATAACACTAAACACACTAGACTCTAAAACTTATTGATAGACTTGTTAATGGTCTCCAAAATAGGCTACTGGTAGATCACCTTTATGACCTCAATCTCCTTTATCTCTTAAGGCAAATTATCATTGTGTTGAAAGTTTCCACTTTTAAATTATTTCAGAGTTATTGAATTAGCTAAGAATTAAGAAGTGAAGAAAGAACTTGGTGATTAATAGATAAAATTACTAGAACGAGGTTTTAATCACATTTTCCTTTTTTTACATTTTATTTTCTTTAAATAAAATTTTTATTTTATACTGGTTTACTTAAATAGTTAATATACATTGTTTTTCAGACCAGATCCCATTTTCTTATCCACCCTCCCCTCCGCCATCAAACTATACGATCTTTGATTAAACCCCTTGACCCCACCACCACCCATTTTCACCCCTCTACTCCCTCTTCTCCTCCTAGGATCCTGATAATGTTCTATACTCTTACACAATATTTGTCCTTATAGGACTAAGTTTATTCACTTAGCATAATGTTCTCCAGTCACTCTCAAGGTAGGTAGTAATTTACAAAATCATTGCTCCTGAATGCTGCATAGTATTCTATCACGTGAATGTACCATAATTTCTCAATCCATTCATTTGTGGTTGAACATTTTGATGCAATGGTGAATAGCAGCTATGGAAATTGGTGTGCAAGTCTCCATTTGTGCCTCAGTTCTCATTCTCTGGGGGTATATTCCAAGCAGTGTAATATCTGGGTCACCTTTTCATGTTTACATGAGTCTCCAAATCTTCTGAATGTAGTCTTAGAATCAAAAATCTTATTGGTCTTTTTTTCTTATATGTTAGAAATACCAGCACCTTTTTGTAAGTTTCCTGATTTGCTGTTATCTTCTGTGCAATTTATTATTGGTTGCATTCATTGAAACATTGACTTTAAATGATCACTAAGTTCTATGTGTATATGTATTTAAATAATTTAAGCCCTGAAATAACTCTATTCTTCAAATTGAATTTACTTTATCTTCTACCTATAGTAAGAACTTATCAGGGGTTTCTTTCAATATTCCATTAAAAAAATGGCAACATGAAATAAAATATATAAGCCAAAGTTTCCAAATATATTATTTTGTTTGATACAGTCACATTTTAAAGAGTGATGTTACACTATTAAATACACCCAAAGAGATTAAATCTCCTTAAAAGGAGCCAACTCTCTCAGAGAGAGATTATTTTTAAAATTTTATTTCTTTATTGCCAATGGATTTTCATCAGACCATAATTGAGTGTAGATTTTCCAAGATTGGAATAGTTTTCATTTTCTCATCTATTTGATATAAAACTATTTTTCGAGTTTTAATATTTTAAAATACTGATTTTCTGTCTAATCATTATGATCAAATGTATTCACATTAGTGTGTTTCAATGTAAGTATCAACACTAATGGAAAATTGCCTTTTTTGAAGTTGACTTGATTCAGGCACTTGAAAAATTGATGTGTGTGTGTGTGTGTGTGTGTGTGTGAATATGAAAGTCCAATTTTCATAAATCTTAATTTAAAAATATTTCAACAGAAATATTCACTAAACTGCTAAGAGAACAGTTGTAGGAAAGACAGTAAACACCTTAACTGTCCACTTGTGTTCATGACCTTCCAGTGATGACTGGTCAGCTGTGACCTTTGACTAGGAGTTACATCTGGCCACTGTCATCAACAACTCCAGAATTTAATCATAGGGAGCCTTGGGAAAATTGTTGAAGCCATGACACATACTTTTGTATACTTTCCTGCAAATGGCTCAAATGTCCTTCATGTCTGTCTATGCACTTGAATCCCCAAAAGAAGACAATAGGAGAGTGCTGATTCCTGATCTTTCTACCTTCCTTAAAACTCCCTTCTGATGTCTGACTATAAATCTAGCTGTATTGTATTCTTGAGTATCCAACTGACATTAACTTTTACTATGACACAGAATAGAAAATGCTCAACCAGCAAGAGAATTTTGTTTATCCTCATCTCCCTATATGAGCACGAGACCTGACCATAGTGTTGCCATGATGTGAGAAATGATACCACTGACCATTTGGTAAAGAGGAGGAGTGGGAAAGATGGTATTTGGCTCTAGGATCAAAAGTTAGCTCTTCTGTTTGCCCAGTGATTAATGTGATATGTCAGCTTGGCTAGGCTGATTCTCAGTTGTTTGCCAGACTTCTCCAATGTTGTGTTCTTATATGAGCAAGCAATCAGTTGGAAGAATAATTTCCTTAGTTTATGAGCTTAAGCCATGATATAAATTGATTTGGTGGCAAAGTCCAGGTGTTTTGGGGTGGGGTTTTTTTTCCCCAATAATGAACTTTTTTCACATTAGTTAACCCATGGTTCTTGAAATGTGAGAAACCATCAGTTTGTCACATGACTTGTAGATTTTTAATTTTATTTTTTATTTTATTGTTTTTATGTGTTTGTACCATCAAATCAGACCAGACTGGTACAGGAGGAGATTGTCCCTCCTTCTCCAGCAGAGCATCTGGTGGATTTGAACCTCATATCTCTGGGACTGCAGTGCAACTTCTTGCCACTAGGCCTCCAGAGCTCCCAACTTGTGAATTTTGAATTGGCCAAACTTGCAATCATGTGAAACAGTAATCGTCAGCCTGTGCTTTGATCAAAGACAAAATTATAGACCAGCGTTCAGTCCCACCAAATTAATCTATGTTTGATACCATGATAAATGTGTTGATAATCACATCTAACAATACCACTAACAATATCAGGGCAAATATAGAAAAGATTGCACTTGTAAAGGATTTAAATATACATGAGTTGACAAGCATTGTCCTTGATAATAGTTATTACTGTTGTTGTTGTTGTGTACCATTGAGTCAGAGGTGACCCGTATTTGACTCTCCAGCAGGTTTTCAGAGGCTGTTTACCCCTTGGGAGGAAATGGCCCATACTTCTCCCATGGAGCATTTAATAAATTTGAACCATCTACCATTAGGCTGGCAGTACAACTCATTACCACTAGGTCGTCAGAGCCAGAAATGCAGCAAATACTTCTTTAAAATATTAAAGAGCAAAGATTTCACTTTGAAGATAAAAGTGCAACTAGCCTAAGGTATTTTCAATTACCTCATATGCATATGCAATGAATAAACAAGACAGAATTGTGATGCTGGTGACGGATATTGACCATAAATGCCAAAAGGGGGGAGGAAGTCCATCTTGGAAGAGGTGAAGCAAGATTTACCTTAGAAACAAAGATGACGAGAATTCTCACATTCTTTGTACATTTTATCAGAAAGCGCTAGTCTCTGGAGAAAAACGTAATTCTTCATAAAGTTTAGGGTCACAGGAAATGGAAGACCCTTAGTGAGAGGAATTGGCACAGCGACTGCAGAAGAGAATTTTGCAATTGGTACAGAATAGGAAAACATTCCATTTTGTTGTATATAGGGTTACTATGAACTGGAAATGACTCAGCAGAACCCATGAAGAACATATAATTTACTACATTTTATTTCTCACACTATAGGAGTAAACTGAGAATGATTAGTATAATGGTACATGAATTAATCCAGATGTTATCATGTGGATTTCTCTTCTAGGTTGGCAACTGCACTGCTTGTTTGTTAGATATGATTATGAACACATCTGTGATGATATAAAACATGGATTAATGTGGTGGGACTGAATGCTGGTCTATCATTTTGTCTTTGATATTGTGAGGATTTTCAATTTTATGTTGAATTGTTATCAATGCTAATGAGTACTCTCTCTGAACTTGAGAGTTAGTGCTTAAAGTTTTTATATTCTGCAAAGTTATATCATCTGTGTATCACAACTTTTAATGAGTCTTTCTCTACTCCTAATGCCAAGTTTTTCATATATTCCAGCTTCTCAGAACTATTTTGTCCCATGAGAGGGAATGGGAGTACAAAAATAACCCCCCCAAACCAAACAACAAATCCTATTTTATCAGCAAACATAATGAAATGATATTGTGAAAGGATGCAACCCTGATACACATCTTTCTTGATTTTAAACCATGAGGTATCACCTGTTGTTGTTGTTGTT
>NW_006399856.1:6033055-6089161 GCF_000299155.1 Elephantulus edwardii | reverse complement strand
GTGGAGCCAAGCAAACTAAAGCTGTGTACAATCTCAATCTCTTCACCATCCATCCTGATGCTGCCAATTGGTCCAGTGGTGAGAATCTTTGTATTCTTGACATTGACATTGAGCCTCAATCCATATTGGAGGTAGTATTACCTAGTTAAGTTTAAACAATTGCTTCTTGGTCTATATCTTGGTTTCTTGACCTCTGGTGGCCTAGTAAGGAGCTATGCTGCAATCCTTAAGGCATGAGGTTCAAATCAACCATCTGCTCTGTGAGAGATAGATGGGAAATCTTCTCCCATACAAAGAACTGCCTCTGAAACCCCTCTGGAGGATCAGGTATGGGTAATTTCCAACTCAACAGTACACAACAACAGTGAGTACATTGAGTACACTGGAGTTTCCCTTCTCTGTAATGTCATACATAATCTGTTATGTTCCACACAGTCAAATGCCTTTGTGTAGTCAGATAAATAAGAATAGGTATCTTTTTGTTATTCTCTATCAAGATCTATCTGACATCAGCAGTGATTTCTCTTCAGTCCATATCCTCTTCTGAAACCAACTTGAATTTCTAGTAGTTCTCTATTTGTATACTGCTCCAATTGTTTCTGCATTATCTGTACCAGGATGTCACTTTTGTGTGATATTAATGATGTGTCACTACTTTATGTGACATTAATGACACTGTTCTTTAACTTACGCATTATTTAACATCACCTACTCTAGACTGGACACAAATATGGACTTCTTCCAGTCACATGACCAGATAACTGTCTTCCACGTATTTTTTTATAAATAAGTGAGCACATATATCATTGCATCTGGGTGTTGAAACATTTCAGTTGGTATTTTGTCAATTCCTGGAGTCTTGCTATTTGGCCAATGTCTTTAGTTCAGTTTGGACTTTGTCAGAATAAGAAATTTTATGCTTCAGGGGAAAAAATGTACAAATGTTAAGGGATTGTTAATATTTCCCTCCCCTTGTTGTTGTTGACTGCCTTCAAGTTGAGCACGACTCACAGTGACTCTATTAACAAAAGGTCTGAAGCCCCTCCACAACTATAGACATTTATCAAAGTCGTAGAGTTTCCGGAGGCATGTTGTTTAGGACGTGGATGTCACTCTTTCTTCTAAACCCTAGCCTTTAATTAAATGGAGAGACTATGAGGTCTGAATAAGGTCAAAAATCAATTATTTATCCTCTGCATTTTCACTCACTTTCAGGAAATGTCTCATTTCTAAATACTGCTTTTTAAGTTCATAATATGAAATTCTCTTGAAAATAATCCTGTCCTCACTCTTATCCACTGAAATGTCTAACTAAATACCTTAGGCCTTCATAATACAATAGAGACGATGTGAATCCAACCTTAACTACGCTAGCTTCTTTTTTTTATTTCAAAGGATGAAATAGAAAGTGGTATTACATGTAAGAGAGTAATACTGATTGTACATTTAAAAATGAAGCATTGTAAATGTTCAAGGATAAAAGTATTTCCATACTAATAAGATGAATTATTCAAAGAAAAAAATTAAAATACTTTACATGGGTTTTAGTATGTGAATCATTTCCTTCACAATGAAAACGATCATGTTTAATGATGTGAATCATATCTTTGAAGAGTCATGATAAATCTTCTAAATCCTAAGTGAAAATTATATGTCAGAGGCTTTCAAATTAAAAACAAAAGGAAAATTTCCTAGGGTGAGTTTAGTAATTTTCAGAGATTCTCTCAGTCTATGCACTTGAATACCACTTGGTCAATTTACCCGCTGCACTATCAATGTATTTGATGCCATGCAGAGGAAAAGCTAACCCATTATATGCTTTCAATAATTTGAATCCAAATGGCTGTGGAAAGAATAATTTTCACCTTGGATAAATCTAGTCCTGTCTCAGGTATGTCTGGACTTGATTTTGAGCCTTTTATAAAGTGTTCTTGTTACTATATTGTTTAGTAAAAGTCTAGAACACTCCAGAACAGATTAACATTCTCTGAAAGTTTACTTCTTATATTCAGAAGCTATATATTAACTACTATGTGCAAATTCCACTTGAATTTCTAGAAAGTTGAGCATCCACACCAACATGCCTTTTTCCTCTTTTTTAAAATTTTATATTAGCTTGCATGTAAAATTCGTATACATTTTCTTTCCTTCATGCACATTGTGTTTCATATTATCACTTTAGATTGCGTTTTGAATTATCATTCCCATGAATTGTGTTTTATAAGACTAATCACCATCAATCAATGCCCCCTATCTTCCCATCTTTTCAAGTTACCACTGAAATCATGGGGTTACAGAGTTTAGTGGGCTGTCAGAGGTAAAGGAATTGGGAAAGCTCTAGTGGAAACTAACTAGCACACTTTTTATCATTTTATGGATGTGGAGGAGTCAAAAGCACTGGCTATTATTTAGCTTTTAGGACAGTGTACCTTTAGGATATAACAGTTATTTATACTTATTGTCAGAATTATTGCTCAATTATTCTAAGCCAAGTACCGTACAGAGTAGAAAAATAAGCACTGTGCAATTTTTGTGTAGTTTTTCTCTTACTATATGTGAAGCAAATTATACAAGTTCATTTCTACTGAGACAGAGCCAGTATTCAAGTTGGGGATGAAAGTAAAGTGGAAAATTTAAACAACTAACACTCTTGGCACCAGCAGTTAGGAAATTAAAAGACATATTGAAATGGGAAAGTCTGCTGTTAAGGACGTCTCCAAAGTGCTGAAGAGCAATGGTGTCTCTCCTGGAGATTAAGGTGCGTCTGATACAGGCCATGGTCTTTGCAATCACTTGTTATGCATCAGAGAGTTGGACAATGATTAGGGAGGATAGAAGGGGACTTGATGCCTTTGAGCTGTGGTGCTGGAGAAGAGTATTGAGGGTACCATGGACTGCTAGGAAAACAAACAGATTCATCTTGGAGAGGGTTAAACCAGGCTACTCTTTGGTGGCAAGGATTATGAGGCTTCGTCTGACATACTTTAGTCATGTTGTAAGGAGGGACGGGTACTTGGAGAGGGACATCGTGCTTGCTAGGGTGGAGGGACGGTGCAGGAGGGGAAGGCCCTCTATGAGGTGGATTGATTCAGTGATTGGGGTAATTGGGATGGGTGTGTCAGAGGCAGTGAGACTGACACAGGATAGAGCAGAGTTTAGGATTGTTGTACATAGGGCCACTCTGAGTCGCAAGTGACTCGACAGCACATAACAACACAACAACAACATTATCTCTGGTGGCCTAGTGGCAAAAAACTGTGCTGCAATCCCGAAGACACATGGTTCGAGGCCACCAGCTGCTCTGTAAACGAAGGCTGGACAATCTCCTGCCATGTGTTTAATTGCCTCTGAAAACCCAGCAGAGGGTCAGCTATAGGTCGGTTCTGACTCTATGGTACACAATGACAACAATTCTTGTATTATAATTACAAGCATAAGAACAATTAATAATAAAACCCCCATTACTGTAGCAAATAAAAGCAGCAAAACTACTTCTTGCAAACATGTCATTACATAATCTCAAATGAAATAAATTCAGATAAATTATTTTGAGTAAACAGAAGACATTTCTAATACACAAGTAAGTAAAAGCGCCATTACTTTAATAAAATTGAAACTATGATCCACCTAAGAAGTGCTGTCTTCATGAAAATGCAAAATCACCACTGATAATTTTGGCTAGCATCGTATATATTAATCCTGTAAATATTATTTTGTCTGTCAAACTTTGTGCATCCATAGCAAGACTTTTATAAATTTAAAAGCATCTGTAATTGAATTTCAAAATATTTTTAAAATATTTTCTTCTTTATTAAAGAATTATCATGGATTGAATTGCTCTTCAATTTATTCAGTTATTTTCCTAAAAGATATATTAGAACATTTTGAGAAGCTATTTGGAGCATTATCATGCCAACCTTAAATCTTACTGAAAACTAAAGACTACACAATCTTAGAACATGTTGTTAGGTGCTGTTGAGTTGGAACTGACTCATAAGTGACCCTTAAGCACGGATTCAGAGCCTGAAAATTACCTGAGAGGAGACTGACCATGTTTGTTCAGCAGAGGAATTCCTAGATTCGAACAGCATGCCGTTGGGTTGGCATAGCAACCATGTTGTTGTTGTTGATTGCCCTCAAGTCAAGTGTGATTCATAGCGACTCTGTGAACAAAAGACCTAATGCCTTTTCATAACTATCATCAATTCCAAATTCACAGAGTTTCCAGAGGCATGTGGTTTAGGAAGTGGATGCCACTCCTACTTCCAAACCTGTTTTACAATTGGGAGCTCCACCAAACACTGTCTACATTGGGAAACCATTCTGGTATTTGGTACCCCAAAGGTACAAGATTCAGCATCACAGCAAACCCAGGAAGAGTGTTCCTCCAGATATAACAGCATTAGTTTCATTTAGCAGTGGTTAAGTGTCGTCAAGTCGAATACGACTGAGAGTAAGCTTAGCACAAAAGACCTGAACTCTGTTCTATAACTAACATCATTTCTGTACATTTATAGAGCTTAGAGAACTAGTTGCTACTCCTGCTTCCCAGTGTAAATCAATCTGGAAGCTCATAGTAAAAGGCATTCCATCACTGCTGTTGAGTCAGATCTAGCTCATGACTGACCCTCTAGTGAATTTTCAGAGGCCGTAATTCACACAGGAGGAGATTGTCCATAATTCCCTTGCAGAGCCACTGTACATTTGAGTACCCAGATTGGTGGCCTTTGGACTCACAACACAATTCTTTTTTTTTAAATTTATTATTAATTTCAATGAAAATTTACAGACTTTGGATTTCCATTCATTCATTCATTCATTGTTGCATTTTTCTACCCTCCTAACCCTCCCCCTAGTATACTACCCTCTTGGAAAAGTAAAAGAAAAATTCTTTCATTGTTTTACAATCCCTCCCCCTAGGTCCACTCCACTATGTAGCCTTTGCTCTGGACTCCTGTCATGACAAAAATACCTAATCACATGTCCCTTTTAAACCGTTTTATCGCTCATCTGTTTCAATGCAGTATACATTATTGAACTCATCTTTCTCAATTTCCCCCCAACCCCGAAGTCAGTCCTGTTTTACAACAGTGGCACCATGTAGTACTTGCCCTTTTGTGACTGAGATACTTCACTCAGCATAATGTCCTCCAGGGTCACCCATTTTGAATAATATTACATGAATTCCTTGTTTTTCAATGCACCATAGTATTCCATTGTGTGGCTATACCACAGCTTCTCTATCCATTCATTTGTTGATGGGCACTTAGGTTTTTTCCAACTCCTTACGATTGTGAACAAAGCCGCAATAAACATGGGTGTGTATATATCTGCTTGGGTGGCAGTTATGGTCTCTTTGGGGTATATTCCCAGTAGTGGAATTGCTGGGTCAAATGGTATCTCTATTTGAAACTTTTTGAGAAAGCACCATACCACCTTCCACAGTGGTTGCACCATTTTACACTTCCACCAATGGTGAATAAAGATTCCAGTTTCTCCACATTTGTTGCTTGCTGTTCTGTTAAATTTCGCTATTCTGACTGGGGTGAGATGATATCTCATAGTTGTTTCAATTTGCATCTCTCTCAGAGCTAGGGATTTTGAGCATTTCTTCATGTGCTTGTTAGCCATCTGAATGTCTTCTGTCCATATCCTGTTCTCATTTTTCTATTGGATTATTTACCTTTTCCATTGTGTATTCCTCTTCTTTCCTTCTCTTGTCTTATTGACCTAGTATGTATTTCGAATACAATATTGAATAGGAGCAGAGACCAAGTAGACTGATTTAGTCGGTACAGGATACAAGACCAATACACAGTAATCTGTGGGATTTCTCTACAGCAACAAAGAAAACATAAAAAAGGAAACTAAGAAACAAATACCATTCACCATAAGATAAAATACTTGGGAATAAGAAACCTTTATAAGGAAGACTACAAACAGTATTATAATAAACTGTAACAGACCTGAATAAATGAACAAATGCTTATGTTGATGGATGGGGAGACTCAACATAGTGTGAATCAATCCTTCAATAACAATCCTACCAAAAGCAACAGCATGTTAAGTGCAATACCAATAGAGATACCAAACTCTTTTTTCAAAAAGATAGACAATGCAATAGGCAGGTTTATTTTGAAAATAAAGAGATTCTACGTAAGCACAATTCTTGTGAAATATAAAAATGAAGTGGGAGGCATATCACTCCATCTCAAAACTTACTACACAGCCATAGTAATCAAAACAGCACAATGACAGACACGTCAACCAATGGAATAGAATACAGAACCTAAAAATTCATCTATCTACCTCTGATTAATTGGTATTTTACAAAGAATCATAACCTGTCAAATGGGGAAGTAACAACTTCTTCAACAAATGGTACTGGCAAAACTAGATATCTACCTGCATAAAACTGAAAGAGAATCTACATCTCACATCACACACAAAATGCAACTCAAGATATAGCAGAGACATAGTTATAAAGTGCAAAACCATAAGTATAATGAGACAAATTGAGACCAAACTTAGAAGCAAATTGAGACCCAACTTAGAAGCTCCAGCCTATGGTCTAAAGAGGCTTAAATTAGCCAGAAATGTACAATCAAGAGAGAATAAAGTTGATGAGTGAGACCTGATAAAAATCAAATCTCTACCTGCATAAAAAGCTTTTTCCAATAGAGTGGAGGGGGGAATACCCTACAAACTGGATAAAAACATTTGTCAATAACATCTCAGATGAGAGTCTCATAACAAACGTTTATAGAATACTATAGGGTCTCCACAAGGAAAAGACTGATAACCCAATCACCAAATGAATAAAATATATGATAAGACTCTTCACAAAGGAAGGCATTAGAATGGCCAACAGATACATGAAGAAATGCTCAAAATCAATGCCAATCAGCAAAATGCAAATCAGAACATACTAGGATGAGATGGTATTTCACCCAGTAATAGCATAGTTTAACAGGACAGCATTATATATGCGAGAGGACGTGGAGAGACTGCGACTCTCATCCACTGCTTGTGGGATTGTAAAAAAGTGATACGACCACTTTGGAAGATAGTGTGGCATTTCTTCCAAAACCTGAACATATAACACAACTATCCCATTACTAGGAAAATATTCCAAAGAAATTGAAACATGAACAGAGGTAAGCATGCCTTTGGCCATAACAGCATTATTCAATTCACAATAGCAAGAAAATGGAAACAGCCAAAATGCACATCAACAAATGAATGCATTGAGAAATGGTGTTACATTCATTCACAAAATAAAATGCCAAGAAACACTAAGGAACAATAGTTTTGTAAAATTCTACATAACATGGGAGAATCTAGAAAGCAGTACACTGAGTGAAAAAGCTCAGTCTCTTAGGGACAAATATAGCATAAAACCATTATGATAAAAATACAATGACTGAGTAAAATAGACATAAATGCCCAAAAGTAGAAGATGAAAGGAAGGAGGGTGCAGGGAAAAGGGGAGGTTGGAGTACACTGGAATAGCAGAAGAATTTAGTGAGCAAACGGACAGGGAAAGACAAAAGGAACAATAAAATAGATATAAAAAGCATAGATCAATAGTAATAAATTATATAAATACAATGTGTACGAATGATTGCATGGAACACAAATGAAAGATTATCTAAAACACAATGTATATAAATTAAAGACAATGCATGTGAATTTTATATGCAAATCAATAAAAAACCAAAACATTTATATTGTTGATGTTCCATAAATAGTCTCTACTTTTAAGTACTTAGTGAATCTTATTGATTACTTTTAACATTCATTAGTGCTGCATTATTTTTTGCAGTGAAATAACTTCTTTTTTCTTATTTAAACATGGTCTATTCTTCAATATATCTGTTACGTTGGATGTCTCGTCTGGTCGTTTGCGACTCGTAGCGACCCTATGCACAACAGCCCTAAACCCTGCTCTATCCTGCGCCAACCGCACCGCCTCTGACACATCCATCCCGATTACCCCAGTCACTGAATCAATCCATCTCATAGAGGGTCTTCCCCTCCTTCGCCGTCCCTCCACCCTCCCAAGCATGATGCCCCTCTCCAAGGACCCGTCCCTCCTGACAACATGTCCAAAGTGTGTCAGACGAAGCCCCAGAATCCTTGCCTCCAAGGAGTAGCTTGGTTTGGTCCTCTCCAAGATGAATCTGTTTGTTTTCCTGGCAGTCCATGGTACATTCAGTACTCTTCTCCAGCACCACATCTCAAAGGCATCAAATCTCCTTCTGTCCTCCCTAGTCATTGTCCAACTCTCTGATGCATAACAAGCGATTGCAAAGACCATGGTCTGTATCAGGCGCACCTTAGTCTCCAGAGAGACACCATTGCTCCTGAGTACTTTAGAGAGGTCCCTTAACAGCAGACTTTCCCATCGCAATACACTTTTTGATTTCCTGACTGCTGGTGCCAAGAGTGCTGACTGTGAGCCGAGCAAACTGAAGCTGTGTACAATCTCAATCTCTTCGCCATCCATCCTGACGCTGCCAATTGGTCCAGTGGTGAGAATCTTTGTCTTCTTGACATTGAGCCTCAGTCCATACTGAAGGCTGCAGTCCTTGACCATCCGCAGCAAGTGCATGAGGTCCTCCTCAGTTTTGGCAAGCAGGGTTGTGTCATCTGCATAACGCAGATTGTTAATAGATCTTCCACCAATCCTGATGCCACAATTCTCCTCATAGAGCCCAGCCTCTCGGATAATCTGCTCTGCATACATGTTGAAAAGGTATGGAGACAGGATGCATCCCTGGCGTACACCCTTCCCAATTTTGAACCATGCAGTATTACCCTCCTCTGTTCTGACGAATGCCTCTTGGTCCAAGTATAGGTTTCGCATTAGCACGATTAAATGCTCTGGGATTCCCATTCTTCTCAGAGTCAGCCACAGTTTGTTATGATCCACACAGTCAAATGCCTTTGCATAATCAATGAAACACAGATAGACATTCTTCTGGTATTCCTTGCTTTCAGCCAAGATCCATCTAACATCAGCAACAATATCCCTAGTACTACGACCCCTTCTAAATCCAGCCTGGACTTCTGACAGTTCTCTGCTGATATGCTGTTCTAATCGTTTTTGGATAATCTTCACATCTGTATATGATTAATATATGAGTTATTTTTGTTTTAATTTACAAAATAAAATTCCTGAAATAAACAACCAACTCTGAAGACTGTATTCAGGTTAATGATCCCAGCAAGAAGTGGCAACAAGGTATTTAATAGCTTTTGTTCTTGAGATATTTTTAAAAAACTGACATACTTCCTGACATGCAATTAAGGGTTGTTTTTTTTTTCTATTTTTCTTTTTTTCCCGTATTTTATTGTGTTTCCTTATTACTAAATCGTGGCTTGTTTGTTAAACTTTCTGTAATGATTATTATTAAGTTTTTTAGTATATTATTCCTAACTCAAGGTAAGTCTGGACACTAATATACAATCATATTAAATCTACTCAGTAATTTCATTATTTATTTATTCACTTGAGGTAGCCTATTTGACGTAAGCCCAGTGCATTTTTATTTCTTCTTCTTGTTTCTAGTATCAGTGATTCACAGCCCACTCTTATTGTGGAATAGTTAGGCAATTTAAAAATCAGTTCTCATGTTATCTCTTCTGAAAAGAAATATGTAATTTTTATTTTGCCTTGGATTATGCTTTCTAAGAAATGAAATCATTATCATTCAATTAATCATATTTGTCACATTTTAAAATATTTTAGCTGAGTTCCATTTATGTAATTATGTTTGTGGATGCTTAACATTAAAACTTATGGATGACTATTAGCACTAAAATTGAGTAATGCTTTTTTATGGAGGATTTCTAAAATTGCTTTGGGAAGCCCTAAGTATACACTAATAGCTGACTTTAATCAGTGTCTCCAGATTCTAAAACATGAATAACATTATGTGTTCCTATTTTGAATTTTTAGTTATAAAATTTGTTTAATTGCAGAAGCATAGACTCTACGCTTGAATTTCAGCTCTACACCTTTCTTGAATAAATGACAATATCTTGTGCCTCAGTTTCTTCATGACAAAATGTGTCAATAATACAACCTTCGTCTTAAAGTTGTTGCAATTTAATGAACTTACATGTTTATTATACTTAAAATAGTGTCTCAAAACCAATAGCCTATTGTTATAAATACCACATATTTTCCATTTTCCCTCTTAAAAAAACCTTATATCTGGATTTACTCTTCTAAAATTATTAGGGTCAACGTATTTTAATATGAAAATAAATTTTCCATTACCTCTGAAATGTCCCTTACGTAACAAATGATGTAATTGAAAGAGCAAGTAAAGTTCTTTTTTTTTGTTGTAAACTATCCAAGAAATTGATTTAAATCATTTGAAAAGCTCCAATTTTGGAAACTTTTCCCAATACCTCCCTTAATTCCTAATTTCATTTATCTTTCTCTCTGACCCTTTTCTTTCTTCAGGACTTTATCCTAGGCAACTAGTGTGTGTGTGTGTGTGTGTGTGTGTGTGTGTGTGTACTTTCTTTTTTTTCTAAATAGTATGTTTACAAAAAAGCAAATACAAATTTGAACAAATTCTTTCAATATCCCTCACCTCCCACCCATCGAACTGTACAACCCAATGATTAACCCTCTCTTCTCCCTGCACATCCACATCCTGCTGCTTCCAGCCTCTCCCATTCCTCCTGAATCCTTATTCTCATTCTACAATAATGGTCTTATACAATATTTATCCTTATGGGACTGAGTTAGTTCACTTAGCCTAATGCTCTCCAGTCTTTCCCAAGTTAGGTAATAATTGACAAAGTTATTGTTCCTGCGTGCTACCACACCAAAGTGACAGTTGAAATGCAGAGAGAATCTTTTGTCTTTTTGGTGAACTTCAGTTTTAGGTTGTGCTATGGAATGAGAAGGAGTGGATGGCATCCACTTCCTAAACAACATGTCTCCAGAAACTATGAACTTAAAAGTCAATAGTTGTAGAGGGGCATCAGGGCTTTTGTTCGTAGGGTCTCTATGAGTCGTGCTCAACTCGAAGGAAATCAACAACAACATGGTATAAGCAGCTTATTACACTTAGCCTGATATTAGTGTTAAATAAATAATTTCTAGGAAAAAATATAATTTCTGACGACAAATAAATTTAATCTGGAGCTCTAATCAATAAACACACACACATTCAGCAAATAAACTTCAGTCTTGTTACAGTCTGACCGAGGTTCATAGTGATGTACTCTACAAAATATGACACCAAATTATTCAGTAATTTTTTGCTCTAACTATTGGGCTGTGTGAGGAGGAATGCGGCATCAGGATTGGAGGAAGACTGATCAACAACCTGTGTTATGCAGATGATACAACCCTGCTTGCTGAAACTGAAGAGGACCTGAAGCACTGCTGCAGAAGTTAATGACTGTAGATTTCAATGTGGATTGAAGTGCAACATCAAGAAAACAAAGGTTCTCACCACAGAGCTGATAGACAAAATTATGATAGATGGTGAAGAGATTGAGATTGTTAACAGCTTCAGTTTGCTTGTCTCCACAATCAACAATCTTGGTCCCAGTAGCCAAAAAATAAAAATATTAATTGCATTGAAAATTTGCTGTCAATTACCTCTCCAGAGTACTGAAGAGCAATGATGTAAGTCTGGAGACTAAGATGCGCCTAATCCAGATAATGCTCTTTGCAAATACTTGCTATGCATCAGAAAGCTGGACAATGACTAGGGATGGTAGGAGAGTTGATGCCTTTGAGCTTTGGTGCTGGAGAAGAGTATTGAATATACCATGGACTGCTAGGAGAACAAACAAGTTCTGCCTTGAGAGGATGAAACCAGGCTTCTCCTTAGGGGCAAGGCTTCTGAATCTCTATCTGACATAGGAGAACAAACATGTTCTGCTTTGAGAGGATGAAACCAGGCTTCTCCTTAGAGGCAAGGGTTCTGAATCTCTATCTGACACACATTGGGCATGTTGAAAGGATTGACTAATCCTTGGAGAGGAGTTGGGAGGGTGGTGGGCAAGAGAGGAAGACTCTCAATGAGAGGGATCGGCTCAGTGTCTAGGGTAATGTGGGTAGGTATATCAGAGAAAGTAAGGCTGGCTCAGGATAGAGCAGGCTTCAGAGTTGTACATTGGGTCACTATGAGTGCCAAGCAACTTGAAGACACATAATAACAACAACAACAATGGTATCTTAAATAAAGTAAAAGTTAAAAAAAATTGAAAGTAATAGTCAGTGAATACATATATCTACCTATTCTGGATTTATTGAATATGTATAATATATGCATTATTGTTTCCATAAATCATTTGAAAGCAAACAGTTATGATATCATAGGGTTTCACTTGTAAGTGCTTTAGTGAAGTTTAAATGCTTATAAATGTACTATCCTATATGACTGCATTATGACTGTAATTAAGCCTCGTAATTTAATGCTAAAGAAGTTATATCATCTAGTATATCTCTTCTACTTAAATTTATCTTAATTGTCTCTAAACTATTCCTTGTTGCTATGTGTATCGGATGTAGTTAGTTTGTCTGTTTAGCCTTCTTTAATCCAGACCAATCAACCAGCACCAGCACTTTTAATTTTCATAACATTAAAATTTGTAAGGACATCACAAATTTTATTTCAGAATTTCTTAATGGTTCTGGAGGCCATATGTCATTCCACAACATTATATTTAACTCAAAACCCCAAACATATAAAGTCATAGAAATTCCTGTAAAATATCTTCATAGTAGAGGTAACTCCAATAAAGTGGATCAGTATCGTGAAAACATGAGTAGAAGCTGTGCTGCAATCCCAAAGATTAGCAGTTCTAGTCTACCAGATGCTCCACTGGAGAAGGAGGAGCAATCTCAGATCCAACTGGACTATATACACAATGACAAAACACACACATACAAGTTAGAATTAAAAAAAATAATAAGACGAGTATGAAGAGGCAAGGAAAACCTGAAAAGTACGCACAAACTGAGATGAGTCAGAAAGTGCAGGAAACAGAGGTTAGACTGGATGGGTTCACATCATGGATGACCTTGAAAACTCAATAAACAATAGCAAAAACAAGAGTTGAGCAGAAGAGAGGCATGATGGGAGTTATTTTAAGAATACTGTAAGGTTAATCCATGCATGAAAATAGAAAAGGAGAATACAAGCATCGTTAAAGCATGGAATAAGCGAGTGCATAACCCTGGTGTGGAGAAGGAGGTTTAGCTATAGAATAAGATAGTATACAAAACCCAAAGAAACCCAAACCAGCAAGGATGGGGAAAACATAAACGGATTCTGAAGGAAGAATTGACTGGATGTAGACTCTTGAGCTGCTGACCATTCCTCCTTCGAGCTGTTTTCACTGTTATTGAATAGCAGGAAAGGAGTTGCCAGCTAAGTACAGACAGTGTTAAGAGAGGAAAAGGGAGGTCTTAGAAATGAAGCAGTCGGGAACAGCATAATAGTGGTGCTGTCATTAGTCTCTCTTTTGTGCAGACTGGAATAAAAAATTTTTTGAAAAGGACATTCTTATACCATCAGTTTTTCTGCCAGTGAATAACATTCTTGAAAACCAAGCCGACTGCTGAATTTATGAATAGATGTTATTACTACGTGTGCAACCGATTTAGAGGCTATTTCCAACTGTTGGCTCAGTTGTCATAAAGCTAGTTTATTTGTTTTTTTAAAAGGTTTTGTGTTGCCTACCAAATTAAAGTAACTGCATGACTAATAAGATTTTGAATACAAGGTTATCTAGGGAGCTGATTGTAGTTAGCTTGAGGTTAATACGTAATTTTCTTTTTACCAAATTATGCATAAATGCTTCTGTGCTTGGCCTTGACTATTCACAGTTAGTTTAATAGTAAATTTAGGTTGCAAGGCAGAACAGACCCCTGGCTTCTAACCCAAGACTGTGAAGACTGAGATGAGATTTGGAAATGCCCTATCACGTGTATACACTCGCCTGTTTTATTCAGAGAGCATTAATAATGAAAAAGAGGTTGTACCGATTTTGTCAGTTTCTTTGCAAACTAGTTTCTTTAGTCTTATATTACCCTGGCCTCTTTCACATTAGTGACCGTTCCCTTCTGGATTGTTTTAAACAAGCTTTTCTTTCCATCTTACGAATCCCAAGTTCCTTAACGACTACCTCTGGTGGGAGCCTGTTGTGCAGTCTTGACAAGCCAAAACAGTGCACCATAAATGCAACACGGCAGTCATGCCCTTAGTGAATGCAGGGACGTGATCTGAGAGAAATGAGAAAGCATTCTGACTCCTCCACTGACAAGACTGTCTCTTAACCTCATCAACAGGTAAAAGACAATTGTTGTTAAGTGCCTTCGAGTTGCAAGTGACTCATAGCGACCCTATGAAGGAGAGTCCTCGACGCTTTGGTGTCTTTCGTCCTCTCTCCAGGTTGATAGGGTTTCTGGAGGCAAGCTATTAGAAGCTCCACCCCATTCTCTGTCTTAATTTGGTGACCAACCATTAATGCATTTGACACATCCGTGTCACAGTATTCAGCCTCACAGGAACCACAAGTGACCGCTGTACGGCAACTTGTACACCAGGGCTCTACGACCTAGAGGTTCCTCCCGAAAGGCGACAGCCATGCTAATTTTCACTTCAGGATCGAGCCTCTTACTTATAATTCTATTGGTCAATGGTAAGCAGTTACTTTTGCTGCTTTCTTGCTGGCCTCTTATTTAGGGGTCTTTTAAGGCTCAGGAATGTACATTGTGAAGAATGTCTCCCACACCCCATATGTTATTATTAAGTCTATTAATTTAACAACAAAAACTAAACACGAGTCATACTCTGCTTGATGGCATTTAACAACACCACCACAACCTTTAAGTTAGTCGCCGAGTATTGGACCACTGAGATTAATTAGCTCTAGATTGCCCATTGGACCTCCTGGTCTCCTACAAACTTATATAAGCTCTGAACATTGAATGAAATGGTTGAAAGGAATATTTTCTGCAACAAATTTGTAATTACAAACTAGATGTTTCAGTCTTCTTTTAAACATTCCCACACATTTATCTTTTTCATTTTAAATAAGTAAATAGACCTAGTCTCCTATAATATTTTCAATGTGAATATTTTGTACCAGAGTCCGTTCTGACTCATTACTGCCTCTCCAGCAGCTTTCCAAAGCTGTGACTTGAGGGCTGAGTGGCATTCAGGGTGCATTGCACCCTTCTATAGGCTACGCCACCAGAACGCTCTCTATCAGTGTGACGCACTACAAACCCTTAAGTGCTGCATCTCACTCAATGGTTTATAAAATATCTGACATACCATCACATCTAAGTGAGCTGATATATACCCTTCACATAACATTGAGCCTACGTTGTTGATGCTATTTATGTTTACCTCTGCTAGAGCCAAGACTTTAATACTAACTAGTTTTTAAAAGTGCACACAATGCCAGGTTAATAACAAAACTTTATGCAATAGGCATAGAATATAACACAACACAAAATACAGGAAGTATTTCCTCCAACACAGAATACAGAAAGTGTATTCCTTTTTTTAGAAACCTCTCCCTTGTGTGGTGATGCAAAGTTTGGGCATGTTTGAGCTTTAATAAATTAGAGCCAGAATACTGTTAAACAGGTTTGGCCTTGTGACCAGTTGAGAAAACCACATCTCAAAGCTGTCATTTATCTGAACAAGGTCATAAAAGAGACTTTGTATCAATATAAGGACAAGGCTCACAGTCTTCGATCTTTGAGTCAAGTGTTCTTTCCATTTCATTTTATTGCCACAAAGCACAAGCCATTAACATTAATACTAAAAATAATTTGAGCATATGCTCCATTGATAGCAGATTATGTTGCAATATCAGAGATGATCCAAGTCCAGGAATGGAGTCATTCCTGTGTGAGGGATGGGTCTCCCAGGAGGAAGTGAGCAGCTCTGTCTTGAGTCATTCTCACTTTTGCAATGTGTCTGCCAGTCACTGATTTGCAACCAGCCAGACCTTCTTATAGTCCCAAACTCACACTAGTAAACCTCTAAAAAAGGTGGTTGTTGTTATGTCGCCTGTAAAACATCGTGACCCTATGTACAACAGCCCTGAACACTGCTCTATCCTGAGCCAATCTTATGTCTCTGACACACCTACCCCCATTACCCCAGTCACTGAATCAATCCTTCTCATCCAGGGTCTTCCTCTCTTGCACTGTTCCTCTTCCATCCCAAGCATGACATCCCTTTCCAAGGACTGGTCCCACCTTGGAGCTCTTGGTGGCCTAGTGACAAGAAGCTGCACTGAAATCCCAAAAGCATGCAGTTCAATGCCACCAGCTGCTCCGTGGGAGAAAGATGGGCAATCTCCTCCCCTGTAAAGGGAAGAAAATGTGCAACAATGAATAAACGGGAAAGGGTGAAATTAAATGGAAGAATATGCTGTAAATATATATATATATGTATTTCATTAAAAATCATTAATTTTAAAAAAGGAAAAAAGAAGGTAGAGCTACTTAGTGTTCAAGGGAAGTTTGCAATTAATGTAATTTGGGTATATTTCTCATGCTTTTGAATTATGGTGTTGATAAGCAATATTGAATCTATCATGGACTACTGGAGGATCAAAATTTGTTTTGGAAGAAGTACAGACATGTTATTGTTATTGTTGTTAGGTGCCATTGAGTCAAGTACAACTCATAGCAATGCTATGAAGTACAGATCAAACCCTATCTTACTCCGGGTTATCCTCACTGTCTCCTATACACTCAAGACTATCGCTGTCATCACTGTGTCGATCTATTTGGTTGAGGGTTTTCTCTTTGGCCAACCCACCACCTTTCCAAGCATGCTGCCCTTCTCCAGAGAATAACCTCTCTAGCAACATATCCAAAACAAGTGAGATGAAGCTATGTCATCTTTCTCTCCAAGAAGCACTATGGCTGCACCTTCTCCAAGACATATCTGTTTGTCCTTTTGGAAATCCATAGAGTATTCGTTATTCTTCTCCAACATCAGAGTTCAAAGGCATCCATTCTTCTTCTGCCATCATAATTCATTGTCCAAAGCTCAGATGTATAGCTAGTGACTGAAAATACCATGAACTGAATCAGGCACACCTTAATCCTGAAACTAATATCACTGCTCCCCAATAATTCAGAGAGATCTTTAACTACAGATTTTACCAGTGCAATATGTCTCCTGATCTCCTGATGGCTGGTACTAACTGCATTCATTATGGATACAGATGATGAAAAGACGAAGTGGTTGACAGTTTTAATCTCTTCTCCATCTATCATGTTGTATGTTTTTTTTACATTGAGGTGCAATCTATATTGAAGACTGCAGTGTTTGATCTTCTACAGCAAATGCTTCAAGTCCTCTTCACTTTTATAATTCCCCTTAGAGCAAGAATAAAGCGAATTCAACTTCTGTTCTTAGGATATGTTATCTTGAGAGACCTGCCTCTTCAAAAGAACATCATGCTTGTGAAAGTAGTTGTTGTTGCTATATGCCATAGAGTTGGAACCAACTCATAGCTGATCCCTCAAGGGGTTTTGGGAGACTATTAATTGCACAGGAAGAGATTGTCCAAGGAACATCAACAAAAAGAGAACTTTTAATGAGATGGATTTACATACTGGCTATGACAATGAGTTCAAACAGGAGAGTGTTTTGTTTTATTGTACTGTGATTTACGATCCATTTATTGGCACCTAACAACAACAGTGTGTGTGTGTGTGTGTGTGTGTGTGTGTGTGTGTGTGTGTGTGTGTGCGCACGTGTGCACGCGTGCGTGCGTGTAAACTGCGCTGCAATCCCAAAGGCACGCAGTTCAAGGCCACCAGCTGCTCCATGGGAAAATGATGAACAATCTCCTCTCATGGACTAATCGCCTCTGAAAACCTGCTAGAGGGTCAGCTATACTTTGGTTTTGACACAACACACAGACACACACATTATGATACTTTTAGAAAGTATTTAGAATGTGAGGCATTATCAGATCCCAGCATTCATCAGCATCTGACAAGTTACTGCTACTTGCCACAAAATGTAAACATATGTTGCACTCAGTAACAGGACACCTGGGAGTATGTACTGCTGTGCCAATAATAACTGATATGCCATATTTGGAAGACTCATTATTCTACTCACATAAGCAGGAAACGCAACAGATGTTACAGTACAAGACTTTTAGCTTAAGTAGTAGTGAAAGATTTTATTAATCTCATCCACCCTCTCTCACAATTTCATTGAGTATTCTAGAAATTGCACTTGAAGGGTAGGGTGATGAGTCTTTAACAATCAGGCATTTTAAGAGGCCAACATTTGGATCAGATTTGCTGTAGGAAATAGTGGTACACACTGCTCATAGACTCAGTTGGCTTTTTTAAATGATTCCTGACAAAGGTGGTTCAAGGCCTCAGTTGAAGAGAAGACAAGTGTGGTGTAAGGAGCTAGATAAGTTCTTTTATAGGGCATCCGATGGTGGACTAGTGGTACGAAGCTGTGCTGTAACCCCAGAGGCACAAAGTTTGAATCCACCAGCTGCTCCTTGGGAAATATGAGCGATCTCCTCTCCTGCAATTAACTTGCCTCTGAAGTCTACGAGACACATGGGGTAAAGATGGGCAATCTCCTCCCTTGAGATTTACTGACTCTGAAAACCCACTGGAGGGTCAGCTATCGATTGGCCCTGACTTGACAGTAAACAACAGCAACAATTGTATAAGAAGGGGGCTCCGGTGGTTTAGTGGTAAGGAGTTTCCAGTGGTTCAATCCACCAGTCGTTCCAAGGAAAATAGATGGGCAGTCTTCTCTGCGTGATTTATTGCCTCTGAAAACTCACTAGAGTGTCATACATGAATCAGTTCCAATTCGACAGCACACAACAAAATTTTAAAATAAAGCTCCCGTTAGGCAATAATAGAGTACGACTGAGAGTTGCCAACACCACTGTTGTAAAGTGTTCACATATTATAATCTGTAGTATGAAATGATACAGGTGATGGAAATTCAAATGATGTTTAATTTATATCTGCTTGTCAATGTTCAGTATTTCTCTCCACACCTCATGTTGGCTGGTGCCTGCTAACCTCTCCAGTATCATCTTTTTCAACCTTCCCCTGCCCCAAACCTCAAATCCCTCCATCCAGCCTCACCCACTGCTTTCTTGATTTGCAATGTCTTACTCCTCCCTTGGGCTTTTCTTTATATGAACATGCTTGTTCTTGAATTTGTTTGCCTTGAATTTTGTTTGTTCAGTTTGCTTTCTTTTCCTTTTTAAGCCCAGCCTTCTACCTTCACCAAGTATAATCCTCTACTCATCGTGAATATTGTGTCTTAGTACAGTTCTTATAGGAGAGTCTGCTGTGCTCCTAGGTCTAGTTAATGGTCTCCTATCTTTATCTATGACGAACCAGTTTCTCTCATATAGCATGTTGTTATGTGCTGTCGAGTCACTCGTGGCTGACAAACCAGTTTCCCTCATATAACATGTACTCACTACGTAATGACTTTAATGTTTCTGTTTCCTTCTTGTTAAACACCCTGTCACCAGCTGCCATCACATAAACTCAGCTTACTTGCTGTTAAATAATTACTGTTGAATTAATGAAGTGAAGGAAAGCAATTAGTGAAGAAAAATAATTTCAAATTATTTGGCTAGCAAAGTTAGAAATGCTTGTTAGAAAGTCCATAATTCTCTTATAACATCACATAATGCTATGTCTTCCCAAGCTTCCCTAATCAGCCCTCTTCCTTCACCATTTCTTCCTTTCACATTAGCTTGTCTATGTTCAAGAGCAAGGGTCACGAGTTTCTTCTGACACTCATATCAACATCAATCTCCGCTTCATCGTCAAATCAACTCTAGCCACCACCGTTTTACCTTTCTGAATAAATTCTTGGAGAGGGGTTAAATCCTTAGGAATAATTTATCTGATTTGACTACAAAGCTTGTATACAAATCTAAAAGCAAACTTACTGCCATTATGTTTGGGAGACAAGCTTTGCAATCACACCAGCCAAATACTTCCCAACAACTTGACACATTTGAAATACAACTTCTTGATCTCAGGGAATTCATCAAGGGAGGTGAAACAAATAGTATCAGGAAAACTTACGAGCACGGCATTAGCACTCAGTTAGTGTTGGATTTTGCGATTTATAGATAGGAGCTCTCATTGGTTCCCAGCAAGAGGCTTCTGGCCAGCCAAAGACGATTCAGACCCTTCCAACAACCAACACAGAAAGAACACACCATAAAAAAGCCACACGAATTTTAAAAGGCCACGGGCCCACACATCAGGCTCTCAAGGTAGGAAGAATTGCTGGATAAATCAGATCTAAGCTAGTCAATGAAGTCTGTTGTTGTTGTTGTGGTTGTAAAGTGCTGTCGAGTTGCTTGTGACTCATAGTGAACCTATGTACAACAACCCTAAACTCTGCTCTGTCCTGTGCCAATTGCACTGTCTCCGACACACCCATCCTGATTACCCCTGTCACTGAATCAATCCACCTCATAGAGGGCCTTTCTCTCCTGTGCTGTCCCTCCACCCTCTCAAGCATGATGTCCTTCTCCAAGGACCTGGCCCTCCTTACAACATGCCCAAAGTATGTCAGACGAAGCCTCAGAATCCTTGCCTTTAAGGAGCAGCCTGGTTTAACTCTCTCCAGGATGAATCTGTTTGTTTTCCTAGCAGTCCATGGTACCCTCAACACTCTTCTCCAGCACCACAGCTCAAAGGCATCAATCCTTCTTCTATCCTCCCTAGTCATTGTCCAACTCTCTGATGCATAACAAGGGATTGCAAAGATCATGGCCTGTATCAGATGTACCTTAGTCTCCAGAGGGACACCATTGCTCTTCAGAACTTTGGAAAGGTCCCTAACAGCAGATTTTCCCATCGCAATATGTCTTTTAATTTTCTGGCTACTGGTGCCAAGAGTGTTGACTGTAGAGTCAAGCAGACTAAAGCTGTGAACAATCTCAGTCTCTTCACCATCCATCCTGAAGCTGCCAATTGGTCCAGTGGTGAGAATCTTTATCTTCGTGACATTGAGCCTCAATCCATATTGAAGACTGCAGTCCTTGACTCTCTGCAGCAAGCACTTCAGGTTCTCCTCAGTTTCGGCAAGCAGGGTTGTGTCATCTGCGTTACGCAGATTGTTGATAGATCTCCCACTTTCTCCTCATAGAGTCCAGCCTCCGGGAAAATCTGTTCTGCATACAGGTTGAAAAGGTATGGAGACAGGACACATCCCTGGCATACACCCTTCCCAATTTTGAACCATGCAGTGTTTGCTTGCTCTGTTCTGATGACTGCCTTTTGGTCCAAGTATTGGTTTTGCATTAGCATGATCAAGTGTTCTTGGATACCCAATCTTCTGAGAGTCAGCCACAGTTTGTTATGGGTCACACAGTCAAACACCTTTGCATAATCAATGAAACACAATAGACATCCCTCTGGTATTCCCTGCTTTCAGCTAAGATCCATATGACATTAGCTACAATATCCCTAGAACCATGACCCCTTCTAAACCCAGACTGGACTTCCAGCAGTTATCTGCTGATGTGCTGTTCCAGTCGGTTTTGGATAATCTTTAGTAGAATCTTGCTTGCATGTGAAATCAATGATATTGTTCTATAGTTTTCACAGTCTTTTGGGTCACCCTTATTTGGGATGGGAACAAATATAGATCTCTTCTAGTCAGTTGGCCAAGTGGTTTTTCTCCAGATTTCTTGGCACAATTTGGTGAGCACGTCCAGGGCAGCATCTGTTAGCTGATACATGTCAGTTGGTATACCATCTATTCCTGGAGCCTTATTTTTTGCTCTTTCCTTCAAAGCAACTTGAACTTCTTCCTTCATCACCATAGGCTGTTGCTCATATGTTGTTTTATGAAATTCTTCTGTGTCTGCCAATTCCTTTCAATACAGTGACTCAGTATATTCTTTCCATCTTCTTTTAATACTTCCGGGATCATTTAATATTCTGCCTAAAGCATCCTTTATTATAGCAACTCAAGGTTTGAATTTGTTCTTCAGTTCCTTGAGCTTAAGAAATGCCGAGCGAGTTTGCCTTTTTGATTTTCTGACTCCAACTCCTTGCACATTTCATTTGTAATATTTTACTTTATCATCCCGTGCTACCTTTTGAAATCTTCTATTCAACTCTTTAGTATCTTGAATTCTTCTTCCCTGTGTTTTGGCTTCTCTGTGCTCCAGTGCAATTTTCAGAGTATCTTCTAACATCCATTTTTGTCTTTTGTTCCTCTTCTGTCTTTGCAATGACTGTTTGCACTCTTCCTGGATGAGACCCTTGATATCCTCCCACAGCCTATTTGGTCTTCGCTCATTAGTGTTCAAGGCCTCAAACCTGTTCCTGAGATGGTTCTGAAATTCAGGTGGGATAGACTCAAAGTCCTATTTTGGTCCCCGTGTATTCAGTTTAATTTTCCTCCGCTTCAGCTTGAACTTGCATATGAATAGTTGGTGATCTATTCCATAATCAGCTCCTGGCCTAGTTTTCACAATTAGGATTGCTTATTCCACTATAACAGTTATATAAGGTAAGACAGAGTTATAATTGGATGCTTAAACATTTTATCCACTGAGGCCATTTTTGCAGAGAAGAATAAGCAAGTGTGTGTCATGGTCATTATCTCAACTGACAACTCAATGTCCTAGACATGAGAGTCCTGGCAGTACTGTAAGCTGCTAACCAAATGGTAAGTAATTTGAACTCAATAGCTTTTCTATGGGGAGAAGATGTCACAGTCTGCTTCTGTAAAAAATTATTATTGTCTGTAAATTTTCATTAAAATTAATAATAATAATTTTAAAAGTTAAATAAAAAAATATGGCCTTGAAAACTACTAGGAAGTTCTGTTCTGTCATCCAGGGTCACTGTGAGGCCAAACCAACTTAACAATTGTGTTGTTTAAAATTGTCTTAGATTAAATTGTGCTCCCACTCAAAATATAGTTTGTATGTTGAGACCGTAAATTTCAATATTATGTACTTATATATTATAAATCCTAATCCCTGTGAAGACCTTCTATGATGTGGACTGATTCAGTGACTAGGGTAATGGGGGTAGGGGTGTTGGGGACAGTGAGATTGGAACAGGCTAGAGCAGGCCTTAGGGCTGTTGTACACAGGGTCACTATGTGTCACAGGCATAAAAAACTATGATGTTAATAAGGCAAGTTTCTTGTTATGGTGGCTGTGTATTGTCAAGTAGGAACTGAACCGTAGCTGATCCTCCAGTAGGTTTTCAGTGTCAGTAAATCACAAGGAAGGAGATTGCCCATCTTTATCCTGTATGCCTGGTGGATTCCTACCTAGTCCCATTAAACTGTTAGCTTAGTTATGTAACAATGTCATTATCCTCTTTCATGTGATCAGCCAATCAATTATGAGTGGCTTAGCGTGGAATGAAAAATCTTAAATATAAAATATAAGGGGGATTTCCCTGAAGTGTGGTCTATATCACCTTTTGTTCTTTAAGAGATAGGAAAGATAAGTTAGTAAAGAAGGACATCATTACCAAAAAGGGAGCCTCTTGTCAGGAGAAGAGCTTGTAATTTGACTCAGATCTCTGTGTTGTGAACCTCTTAGATCCAGGAAAAGACTGATGTAAAGAAGTCACATAGGGAATTCCACAGAATTCCTGGACCGCAGATGCTGAACAGAGACAGGGACGTTCCTTCAGAATGGATGGAGGTAAAGCCTTCCCTGAATTTAGACTTTTCGGCACCTAAATTTTGATAGAACTAATTTTTATTTGTTGACACTATACAACTGTGTTATCTCTTTTATAAACATGGCAGCTTATTAAATAATACGGCGTTGCAGGCACAGTCAGCCCAAGAATAACAGTCTTCACTGCTCTTTGAATATAGTCAAAGGCAGTGGTCTTGGCTTTTCTGTGTTCAATAAGCTAAACCAGTCTGCTAAATAAAGTGCCTTGATAGAAAACCACTGTTGTTATGGACTATCAAGCTGATTCTTACTCACAGTGACCCTATATGACACAGTAGAATTGTCCTGTACAACCTAGGCTTTAGGTCTTGGGAGCAGATTGGCAAATATTTTCTCTGGAGCAGAATCAGTAGTGTCTTTAATTCTCTTCCGGTTGTTCCATTTCCAGTACCCTGACAGCCTGATCCGTAGGTATTTGAACTGCACATTTAAAGGCAACAACTCTCTGGAGATTCTAATTTATCAACAGCTCCACGGGAGAAAGTTATGAACAACTCTTCCCATCCAACTGACAGCCTTGGAAACCCATTGGAAGGTTGGCTAGGAGTCAGTCCTGACTCAACAGCAGTTTGCTTTGTTTTATTTTGGGGTTTTTGAGAAGTTCTCTGACTCCTAATCTTCCATCTTTGATTTAGAACAAGAACATCTGCTGACCTTTTTTTTTTAAAGGCGTGCCATGCTCATATAATCTGTCTTTATATAATCTTTCTGTCAATCTGTCTGTTATTTCACTAAGTTTACCTCAAGAGATAGTTTCAGCTTAAAGTTTAAAAAGTATCTCAGAGAATTCTATTCTCTCAACTGGCACAATTGAGTCCAGAGTTTAAACAATTTTCGTTACTTTGCATTTTTCTGCGGTGTTGCCAGAGTCCATCTGTTGTGATCCTTATCAGAACAGATCTAGTGATAAGCAGGCACTGCCTATTTCATCTGGTCTCATGGTGCGGCCATGCCTCAAATAGTCTATTAACCCTGAGACTTTAACTTCTTTCTTTCCTTTTTGCTCCTAACCAATATCTTATATCGTTTTTTGAAAAAAGAGTCCTAGGTGTTCCTCATCCCACTGCTGTTGCTATTATACACTGTCGAGTCAGCACCAACTCATAGCTGACCCTCAAGCAGATTTTCAGACAGTAAATCTCATTGGAGGAGATTCCCCATCTATCTCCTGCATAGCGGCTGGTAGATTTGAACCACGTACCTTTGGGGTGGAAGCACAATTCCTTACCACTAAGCCATCGAAGTTTTCTACTCACATCACTAGGATATAGGAAATAAACTTTGTGAACTTTATTATGTCAATTTGACTGAGTTATCTCATGAGACTAAGGTACTAAGGCTTCAAACTCAGAAAATTCATTGTACAAGGCATTTGGTTATGTCTGAAAAGTATCTGTGATTGTATTCTCTACAAATACATATACACCTATGAGCTGTGGTATTCAAGATGACCATCTCATGGACAGCCCAGAGTATGAACAGATATGTATTTGATAAGGTGCAGCCAAAGTGCTCTTTGGAGGCAAAATGGGACATACTGGGACATGTTGTTAGGAGGGGCTATTCCTTGGAGAAGGACATGATGCTGGGAAAAGTGGAGGATCAGTGAAAGAGAGGAAGACCCTCAACCAGGTGGATTGACACAGTGACCTGCAATGAGCTCTTGTGTGTCAGGAAGTGTGAGGATGGTGCAGGATACAACAGAATTCAGATCTTTTGTTCATAGAGTTACTATGAGTCATGCTTGACTCCATGACACCTAACAACAAGAACACACTTATACATACCTGTACACATAGAAATTGTTTTCTGTGAACACATGTACACACTTATACATACCCACACACACACATGTTCCTATGTACTTGTTTTAGATTAGTATTGGTGTTGGAACCCAAGTTCTTTTGAAATAAATAAAAGTATATACAAGTATATTAATAGTTTTCTGGCAACTTTCAGTTTCCCTTTTTTTAGACCCAGATGTCCTGAGTTAATCAAAGGTAATGAGTTTGTGTTATTTCTTCCACAACTTTCTCTATCTTGTATTATTCTTTTATCTCGTTCATTTGTAACGATATGCTTGGGATCTGTATCTTCCATGCCTCCAGTGTTTCACAACACTGATGCCTATTAAAATCACACAAAACAGGTCTAAAGAGATCCTAGATTATGCACACTCCCAACCCAAACTCTATTGGTATGAATGAAGTTAAATGTGGGCACCATCTTTTAAAAAACCAACCCAAGTGTTTACACAATCTTCTTTATCTGTTTATCTCTCATCCCTCTTTCTTCTTCATCTTGAAGTCTTAGAAAATTAAAAATGAAAATAAACCTAAGATCTTTCTTGGTTGACCAAATTGATTATCGAGCCTTAAAAGAGAGAGGGCTGCTTTTATTAGCTATAAAGCAGAACACTGAAGATTAATATCTCAAATTTGCTTTCGGAAATGCTCCACCTTGTTGGATAAATACATCCCAGGAAAGCTGACAGCCAAGCATATTTTAAAAAGAAAACAGAAAATGGTAGCTTCTTATAGGATTTAAAGAAAGTTGTCCATTTTTTGGCACAGGACTATTTGGTTCAAAAATAGGAAAATTAAAAATTTTAGTGAACATTAAGAATAAAATTCATTTCAATTAATGATTTATTTTTAGCAATTTTACTTACAAAACAAAGTGTCACCTTTTATTGGCAAAACTAAAGTTACTCAATCAGAGTGATTTCCTCAGGGAGGAGAATGGATTAGTAACAATCTTACAATCACAACAGAAATCTCTCCAGTGATTCCTTTGGGGATCAAGCCAGTGACCCTAGCTTGGTTTCAGACTTTACGCTCAGAAGGACCATGCAAATCCAGTTACTGACTGATGCAAGAATTCATCTTTCAAGTAAAGTAAGATCTATGGGGCTTTCTTGGGCACTTCAGTCCATTATTTTTAGCTCTTTTATCTCCAAGAATTTGGTGTATGCTTTGTTGCTTATTCTGTACTGCTGTTTCTTGATTATTTGTTGAGCACTATCTGACCTGGTGAGAGCAGCTATTGATATTGTTTATTTAGTATCCATCGTATGGTTTTTTGCAGAATATAAAAAGCCTCTTCTTTCTCTTAAGCTTGCCCCTTCTGCTCACCCCACTGAGTTTCAGATTGCTTTCCAAGGGCCATCCAGCACACCCCTCTGTGCGCTGGCATTAAAAAATCACTCTCCTCATTTATTTGTGTGTAAGATATTTTTAAGAAATACTGACTAAATGGATTACACTTATATTTAAGGAAAGAATCTATATCTATATAAAGAGCTCTCCACATCAAGTATCAGATTATATTTATCTCAAGCAGGCAATTGAGGCAAGCTTTAATTACTGGAGGGAGTAGAAGAAGAAATAGTTCATACTGCTGGTTTCGGAGTTCCCGCACTGGCCGATCTTTTGTGAACTAAATCAAGGATTTTTCCCCTCCTGGAAAGTTAAATAGCAGGTGTAGTACTTAATGAACTGCAACAACTTGAGCTTATTGGTGTGGGAAATAGATTGTGATACTCATTTCCAATTAAAGTTCTTTTGCAAAGATCAATGAAGCACATTTTCACAAATTGAATCACACTAAACTAATAAACAAAATTCTCCCATCCCTGTTGATGGCAAATCATTATTTCCTTAACATTTAAAATCCCATCACATTATTAATTATAAGATGGACTGGCTAAGGAAAATCAAATATTTATTTACTCATGTGTTTGTACTTTACTTTCTATTTCATGAAGAAGGTAAGGAACATTAAATTATTTAAGGAAGCCGCATAGGAATAATTTTCCAAACTTAGATATTTTTAATCTCTGATGCATAAATATTTTTATTTGCTAAATAACATACTTGTCCTACTGATTAAAGGGCTTGATCTTTCATAAATTAGAAAGAATCTGTTAGAGAGTAACCTTTAATTAATGAATGCACAGTATGCATTTACATTGAAAACAATAGGATTTGAAAAAAAAATGGAAAATAGCTTTGGACTTTGCCTTTAGAATCACTGAGCTGCTTCAGAAAATATTAAAATGTTAATTTAGCAAACTTAAATGTCACTAGTTTATTCAAAGAATGCACAAATGTTATGATAATAATTTTCAAGGACCTCCTCACCTTTCACCCCCTCTTGATATTTGCTTCAAAGACTACTTTGAAGGAATGGTTTGCAAATAAAGAGTTTCAATTTTAAAGTTTTTGTTTAGACATGACACAGGGAAGTGACACAAAATCCCCTCTGCAGTAAACAGTACAAGACCAGCAGTTAAGATTAAATAGTAAGTGTTGCCTTGACATGTGTGTAAACCCAAAGGACCTGGTCACAAGATCCCCTTTCCTGACACTTCATGCAACTCAGGTACAAACAACCCTCCTTATCACAGGAAGCAGGAGTTGTGCCTACTTATCCTAAAATAGCAGGTTCAGTTACCTACCAGATGGTACAATTGTTCAAACATACCAACAATATCCTTCCCCTGCAACCAGAGATCGCCTCACCTCTAGTTACTACAAAGTTTGACTCCACACCCGCTAACAGCTCAGTGTGTTCTTACATGCAGCCTTCTGCATCCTGCATGGTGTCCAATGTCCTCTGGGTAAGTACATATGGCTAATTAACTGTTGTGAATCTGGTCTTTCTCACAGAAGGTGTCGCATGGCCTCCCATCTCCATAATTTTGGCCTGGGAATCTCTTCCTTGCAAATAGGAGGAATAAGAAAATAACAAAAGACAGGGTTTCTACACAGATTTTTATTTTGGAACAACAGTAGTGGATGATGTTTGATAGATATGCATATGCAAGATTTCCTCAGAGAAAATTATACAAAGTAAGAATATTTTCCTTTCTGTGGCCTAGTACTCCAAAAGAATGTCCAAGCATGACCAAATTGATTGAGAAAATATAGTGTATTTTCAAAGTGGAATACTATGAAGCACTCAGGTGCAATGATTTTGAAAAATACTAAATAACTTAGGAGACACTAGAAAACATTATGCTAAGTGAACTAACTCAGTCTTATAAGGACAAATACTGCATAAGACTATTATTGCAAAAATAGAAGAATAACTAATAATACATTTATAGGGACCCAAGGCGAGGGGGTGGGTGAAGAGGTGTGAGGATGGGTAGGGGCAAAATCACAGGATTGCACAATTTGGTGAGTGGAGGGGGGCAGATAAGGGAAATGGGAAAGATCTGGTGGAGACCTGAAAAGACAGTGTGATAGTGGGCATAGTCCAATGGTGATTAATTCTATGAAACATAATGAATGGGAATAATTGTATGAAACACAAAGTGAATAAAGAGTAGTATGAAACACAATGTATATGAACATTGTGATCAAACAAATATAAAATGAAGATTTTTAAAACTCATACTTTCCAACCACTTGAGATGATTCATGTTTTGTGAACAAGTTTGGTATGAGAAGGAGTATACAAAATAGTACTCTCATGCCACATGACATAACCATGCTAAGCTTTGTCTGCACTGTATTTTCAGTGAGGTCTAATCTGTTGTTATGTGCTGTCGAGTCACCTGTGACTCATAGTGATTCTATGTACAACATCTCTGAAGCCTGCCCTGTCCTGAGATAGTCTCACTGACTACTACACACATACCCCCATAGCCAATAACTGCCATTTGAGGTTTTCGTGTCTTGTGCTGTCCCTATGCCTTTGGGAGCATGATGTCCTTCTCCAGAGCTCAGTCGTTCCTGGCTAAGTGCCCAAAGTATTCGAGACAGAGCTTCAAAGTCCTAGCCTGAAGGAGAAACTTAATTTCACCCTCTCCAAGACAGACCTAGTTCAAAAATCTTCTCCAGCACCACAATTTAAAGGCATCAACTATTCTGTCATCCTTAGTCATTGGCCAGTTCTCTGATGCACAACAAATAATAACAAAAACCATGGCCTGGATCAGTTGCACCTTAGTCTCTATACTGACATTGTTGCTTCTAAATACTCTGACAACAGATTTTCCCAGTGCACTTGGTCTTTTGAAGTCCTGACTGCTTGTGCCAACAGTGTTGATTATGGAGCCAAACAAGCTGAAATTAACAACCTCAATCTTTTCTCCATCTATCATGGTGCTGCCGGTTGGCCCAGTGGTAACAATCTTTATTTTCTTGATGTTGAGCTTCAATCATTATTAAAAATTACATATAGTCCTTGACCTTATGCAGCAAGCACTTCAGGTCCTACTCAATTTCAGCAAGCAAGGTTGTGTCATCTACATAACAAAGACTGTTAATGAGTCTTCCTCCAATCCTGATGCCACGTTCCTCCTCATAAAGCCCAGCCTCCCAAAATGATCTGTTCTGCATATAGATTCAAAAGGTATGGAGATAGGACACAGCCCTAACACAATCCTTTCCTGGTTTTGAACCATGCAATGTTTCATTGCTCTGTTTTGAGGACTGCTTCCTGGGAAGCACTGTTCAAGTGTTCTGGGATTCCCATTCTCCTCAAGATTAGCCACAATTTGTTGTGATCCACAGAGTCAAATGTCTTTCTTAGTCAACGAATAGACATAAATAGGCATTCCTCTGGTACTCTGCTATCTGCCAAGATCCATCTGACGTTGGTGATAATGTCTCTACTGCCATTACCTCTTCTAAACTCAGGTTGTATTTCTGGTAGTAATCTGTTGATGTACTGTTCCAGTTGTTTTTTATAATCTTCAGCAGGATTTTGTTTGTGTTTGATATTAGTGACATTGTTTGATAATCTTCACACTCTGTTGGATTACCTTTTTTTCAGAATGGGAATAAATATGGATCTCTTACACTCAGTCGCCCAGGTAGTAGTCCTCCAGATTTTTTGGTACAACCTGGTGAGTGTGTCCAGGGCCCTATCTGTTTGTTCAAATTTGTCAATTGATATTCCATCAGTTTGTGGGGCCTTGTTTTTTACCAAGTCTTTCAGAGGTCTAAACTACAAGGAAGAAAAATACAAGTAAAGAAAATAAGCAAACTGTTACGTGGTATTCGACTTCCCTCCAGTCTTTCCTTGCAGCGGCTACACACTTTTCACAAGGTTCATCATCTTCCGAGGTTACATTTACACTGTATTTGCTAATAATGTAAAAGAAGAAAAAATCCTACTATTTACATTAAGTGTGTGCGTGTGTGCACTTCAAAGTGTAGATGTGAGTGTGGCTGTGAACATGTGTGCACACACTCAAAATCTTTAATGATAAGATAGAAAAAAACCAAAAATATCTTCTTAAAGTGAATCATTGTAGCTTCCTAAAATTCATTAGCATGTTTGTTTTTGTTCCCTTATGTCATCATTCATTTTTATTAAACTCTTGTCATAAATCAACATAAGCCTCCAGTCCAGCTTTTGGGAACTACTATATCAATTCCTATGCTCATCTTTTACTAACTGGAAAAAAAATCTTATTTTCATGTAAAAATTTAATATGCCTGCTAATTACCCAGGATTTTATTAAAATGTATGTAGTGACTTGCTAGGTCTGGGGGAAGGACTCTGCATTTTCACAATGTTCCAGGTGATGTTGATATTACTAATGTATGGACCATAATTTGAGGAACAAGAATAAAAAACATTTTCCCCAAATGTTAATAACTAATCCCTATGGCGTTATTCTAAGAGTCTTAATGAGAAGGAGAGGTATTAAAATGAAAATGCTTAGAATTCAAATGAATTAATTTCTAATGATAGATTTACAATCTATGAAACTGTTGGGACATCATTTGGAGGCATATTATACTCTTACACTTATGAACTAGTCCAAACTAGTAATTTGTAAGTTACGAGTGCTCCTTTGAACGTAAGGATGGTGAAGTTTTGTCTCCTCATTTTACACGTGTTGCTGTTGTTATGTGCTGTCAAGTAGAATATGCCCCATAGTGACTGTATGAACAACAGATCTGGATGCTGTCTTACCCTGCGCCATCTTCATCATCTGTGACATACTTGAGCCCATTGGTACAGTCACTGTGTCGGCCCACATGGTTGAGAGTCTTCCTCTCTTTCATTGTGCTTCCACCTTCCCAAGCATGATGTCCTTCACCAAGGAATAGTCTCTCCTATACGCTTGAAATATCGGAGATAAGTTTCATAATCTTTGCTTCCCAGGACCGTTCTGGCTACACCTTTTTAAAAAAAATACTTATTTATTTATTTTTTTTTTATTTCAATGAACATCTACAGAGATTTTGGACTTCCACTCATTCATTGTTGCACTTTTCTCCCTGCCCACCCCACCCCTACCCCCAGTTCGCTCCTCTTTAAAAGCAAAAGAAAAACTCCTTCATTGGTACACAATCCCCCCGCACACCCCCCACCCCAAATATAATCCACTTTGCAACCCTCATTCCGTACTCTTATGATAAACATAATGCCCTAAGATATAATATTTTTAGACTATTCTCTCCCCCATAGACTTCAATGCCGTAAACATATTTCATCCAGTTTTTCTCAGTCTTACCCCCACCCCAATGCCAGCCTCATTCTACAACAGTGGCACCATATAGCATTTGTCCCTTTGTGACTGAGATATTTCACTCAGCATCATGTTCTCCAGGGTCACCCATTTTGAATAATATTGCATGAGTTTCTTGTTTTTCAATGCAGTATAGTATTCCATTGTGTGAATATACCACAGCTTCTCTACCCATTCGTTTGTTGATGCACCTTTTTTAAGACAAACCTGTTTGTTCTTTTGGCAATCCATAAGATATCAATCCTCTTTTACAATACCACATTTTAATGGCATTAATTTTTCTTCTGTCATCCATATTCATTGTCCAGATTTCAGAAGCGTACCAAGTGATTGAAAATCCATCATCTGAATCAGGCACACGTTTGTTTTCAAACTTACATTAATGCTCCTTAATAATTTGGAGAGGTCCCTGATTGTAGACTTCCCCAATATAATATATCTCCTAATCTCCTAACTGCTAGTAGCAAGTATATTGATTGTGGATCCAAGTAAGATGAAGTTGTTGGCAGTTTCAATCTTTTCTCCATCTATAATGATGTTGTCTGTAACTCCAGTGGTGGAAATTTTTGCTTTCTTGCTGTTGAGATGCAATCTAGATTGAAGACTGTAGTCTTTGATCTTCTGTAGCAAGTTTTTCAAGTCCTCCTCACTTTCAGCAAGAGAATGCCTGAGAATCACTGCAGGATGCCTAAATGTTCGTATCAGTGCCCAAAATGGAAATGGTGGAAACTTGAGAGTGTTCCTCTTGACTACAGAACGCTTAAGAGAATATGTTATTAGGAGAAGCTATTCCTTAGAGAGGGGCATCAGGCTTGGAAAGGTGGAGTGTCAGCAAAAGAGATTAAATGAATGACACAGGGACTGCCACAATGGGCTCAAGTGTGTCAGAGATGATGAGAATGTCACAGGATAGGACAAGGTTCAGGTTTCTTGTTCATAGGGTCTCAACTTGATAGTAACTAATAAGAATAACCTTGGGGCAATTTTGTCACATTTATGATCACTCTTTGTTTATTTTTAAAACTTTCCATCAATGATGATAAGCTCACCAGTATTTGTATTCTGATTGATGCAACTTTCAATTGTTTTTAGATAATTCTTCATAATAATAAATTTTTTGTTATGTGAATTTGAGTCACAGTTAGTGACATTAGTATGAATATTCTATCTACTATTAATCTATCAACTTCTTTGAGAAAGAAGATAGACAATCTTCTCCAGTGTAACATAGTTTCTGAATATCTGCTGGAGGATCAGCTATGAGTTGGTTCTGACTGACAGCAATGAGTTGTTGAATAACTAATGGTGTAGTCCATTGGAAATTGTGCTGTTAACCCAAAGAGCACACCTCTCTGGAGACTTCTTATCACCCCTGACTCTAATGAAGAATGATGAGTTATCTATCATGCAACTTACAGCATTGGAAATTCAGTGGAAGATCAGCTACAGAAATGTCCTACTTAACATGAAGGAGAGAGCTAGGAAATTCCTTGTTAATATGTTGGTATAACTAATTAAGAAGATTAGTTAATTATACTAATATACTGATGTACTAACTGATGTCAAATGCCACAAGGGTGACCCAAGGTGACAGGTTTTAGCATAGCTCCCAGATTAATACTAGGAATAAGAATTGACAATCCACTTCTTAAATAGCTGGCCTCTGAAATCCCTATAAACTGTAGAGGAACATTAGAGGTAGAGCCCAGACTAGAAGTCAATCAAAATGAAGAAAAACAGTGGTAAACATCCTTCAATAATTGGAAAAGAAATTTAAGAGGCTTGAGTATTAGAAAACAAGAAATTGTGAAAAATGAAATAGAGCACATAAACATTGACATGCTAGGTAGTAGTGATATGAGATGGACAAGATTGGCCACTCTGAGTCAGAAAATCATATGGTATACTATGGTGGAAATAAAAAACAACAGAGCAATAGTGTTATCTTCCAAAATGTCAGTTTCAAGTTTTATCCTGAAGTACAATGTTGTGGATAATAGGATATTATCCATATGCATACATGAAAGAATTATTAACACAACTATTATTCAAATATTCATTCCTATGACTAGAGGCAAAGAGGAAGAAACTGAAAATATTTACCAAATCTTAGCGTCTGAAATTGACCAAACATGCAATCAAGATGTGTTAAAGATATTTGGTGACTGGAATGCAAACGTTGGAAATAATTAAGGAGGAATTATAGTTGGAAATTATGGACTTATTGACAGAAATGAAGCTGGATATAGAATTACGGAGTTTTGTATTTTCAATGATTTACTCATTGCAAATATCTTTTTTAACACAAAAGGCAGCATTACACATGGACCTCTTCTGACAGACTGCATAGAAATCAGATTCAGCTCCGTAATCAACACTCTTGGCACTAGCAGTCAGGATATCAAAAGACAAATTTCTTGTGGGAAAATCTGCTGATATGGACCTCTCCAGAGTACTAAAAAGCAGTGATTTCTGTCTAGAGACTAAAGTACACCTAATTCAAGCCATGGTTTTGGCAATTACTTGCTATGTATCAGAGAGCTGGACAGTGACTAAGGATGACAGAAGATTAATCAATGGCTTTGAGTTTTGGTGCTGGAGAAGAGTCTTGAGCATATCATGGACCACCAAGAAAACAAATCTCTCTTAGAGAGAGTGAAACCAAGTTTCCCCTTGAACGCTAGGATTTTGAAGCTCTATCATACATACTTTGGGCATGTGACCAGGAGGGATCAATCCCTGGAGAAGCATTATGCTTGGAAGGGTGGAGGGACAGTACAAGAGAGAAAGACCTCAGATGAGATGGACTGATATGGTAACTGGGGTAATGAAGGTTGGTGTGTCAGAATAAGTGAGACTGTCTCAGGACAGGGCAGGCTTCAGAGCTGCTGTACATAGAGTCACTATGGGTTGCAAGTGACTCGATGGCACAAAACAACAACAGCAACATGAAATGAACCATTGGAGAAATTCAATATCAGCAGTTAAATGTAGGCCAAGGATGGACTGTGAGTCAGATCATCAGTTACTCATGTTCAAGTTCAGATTGAGGCCAAAGAAAATTAAAACAAGTCCACAAGAATCAAACTATGATCTTGAATCTATTTCACCTGAATTTCATAATCATCTTAACAATAGGTTTTGAACATTGAACACAAGTGATAGAAGACCAGATGAGTTGTGGGATGATATAAGGGATACCATCCATGAAAAGAGCAAAATGCTCTTACAAAGACACAGGAAAGGAAAGACAAAAATGAATGTCAGAAAAGAGTCTGAAAATTGCACTAGAGTGTTGAGAAGCCAAAACAAAGAATAAACATGCTGAAGTAAAAGAACTGAACAGATTTCAAAGGGCAGCTGGAGAAGACAAAGTAAAGTATTACAATGTAATGTGCAAAGAGTTAGGATTGGAAAATAAAAAGGGAAGAATTCGTCTGCATTTCTCAAGCTGAGAGAACTAAAAATCAAACTGAAGCCTCGAGTCACAACGTGGGCAGGGAGAAAACTGCAACAACGAATGACTGGAAACCCTAAGTCTCTGTACACTTTCATTAAAATTAATTAAAAATGGCCAAAAAATAAACCCCAAACAATCAAACAAAAATGCTATGAGCAGTATATTGAAGGAAAACATCAAAGGAAGATGGAGGGAATACATAGTGTCACTGTACCAAAAAGAACTGACTGACACTGAAAAGATTTCAAGAAGTACTGCATGAACAAGAGCCAACGGTAATGAAGGGAGAAGCTGAAGCTGCATTGAAGACATTGGGCTAAAATTAAGACCCCAGGAATTGGTGTGATACCAGTTGACTTGTTTCATTTAACAGATGCAGACTTGGATGAGCTCATCAGTCCATGCGAGAAAATCTGGAAGACGGGCATCGGGCCAGCAGATTGGAAGAGGTCCATATTTGTTCCCATTCCCAAGAAAAGCAATCCAACAGTGTGTGGAAAAAAAATGAACAATGTCATTAAAATCACATGCAAGTAAAATACTGCTGAAAAGCATTAAAAAATGGCTATAATAGTATATAGATAGGGAGTTGCCAGAAGTTTAAGAAAGACTTAGAAGAAACCATGGCACGAGGCATATCATCGCTGATGTCAGTTGGATTGATTATGAGAGCATCAGCGAGTGGACTGTAGGACACTGAATAAATGACCTGACAGTCAACTATTTCTGGGTCAGTTTTATGTGTGTTCTTAGTGGCTCTACAATAGAAACAGACTTGTAGTTAAAAATAAATAAAATAAGTTATTTACATAAGTGAAATTCTGTTTCCTTCTGAAACAGAAGGAAGCAACTGATCAGAAGAAGCCAACTGATTAGTATATTGTTGTTGTTGTTGTTGTTGTTGTTAGGTGGTGGTGTTAGATGTGATTGAGATGACTTGGACTCGCAGCAACCCACTGCAAAACAGATCTGATCCTTGCCCTGTCCTGCCCTGTACCTACCATCTCTGATATATTTGAGCCCATTGATATAGTCACTGTTTCTTTCTATCTTGATGAGGGTCTCCTTTCTGGTCCTCCACCTTTCTCAGCATAATATCATTTTCCAAAGACTGTCTCCTCCTGGCAACATGCCCTAAGATTGTGAGACAACACATCCCAGACCATGAGATGCTGCCTAGGACCTGGCCCACATCTCAGGGCTTTGGTCACCACTCAGACTAGCAGAAACTCTAACCTAACTGAACATCCCAGCTTCAGTCTTCTGCTGGGCAGACAGATGCATTGTCCTAGGCTAGACAGTTTGTTGTCTATGTCCTATAAAGTATATGTATGTTTTATATTTGAATGCTTGCTTGTTTTATGGTTTCATCTTATAGATACAGGATTCTTTATCAGTTTGCTGTATTCAGATGATATTTTCTTATATAGTTCATTTTATGAAACCTTTTTTATTTAATAGCAACATAATAGAAGTTAATGTCATTTGACTGTTTATTAGATCTAGGCACCGAGGAAACCATCTGTGTCTATTTTATTATTAAGTATTTTTGCTTTTATTTGTCTTGTTTTTAATGCTATATGGGGCTATTTAGAAAATCCAGCTAAGGTCTTCATTATCTATAAAAGGACACTGAAGTACAGGGAGGCTAAATTACTTGCCCATTTAAAGACACAAAGAAGACCAGGGGTGTCTATGTGCATCATCACAACTTTATGACAATAAGAACGGTAACCTATCTGGGATGCTGAAACAAGGGATTATTTCTCATTCCAGTCTAAGTGAGTAAGAGCTGCTCTGAGAACAAAGTTGTCTTTGAAGCCAGACATTGCTATATCGCAAAGAAAAACTCTGGGTGGTAAAATGGAGCCAATTTGATGGATAATAAGGTTTTTAAACAATCTCTAATATTATTTATGGTACTTCAGTGTCAATCTTTAATAGATTATGTTTTATATTTTATGTACATTTCTAAGGTCTGTTAGCTTCTCTTTGATGTATTTGGCAAATCAGCTCCACTTACAGTATTTTTTTAATCTACTTGATCCACACAAATAAACAGACAATACAGAATCAAGTAGGAGTATTTTTATACTGAAGAAGCAATAACTCAAAGGGGGGGGAGGAGAATGCAAACCTAAATGAGTAAATAAGTGCATCCATGATTCTTTAGACTGATATCTACTCAGATTTGGATAATGTGGGAGGAAAATATAGAAAAGTTTTAGAATAGGCAATCTAATATTTACCCTACTGTGCATGGAAGGTTGTAAAAATGAAAAATTACTTAGAAAAAGACTGAAAAAGGATGTTTCAAATTGTGGCATTTTAAGGTCTTTTTGTTGGTTCTTGTTAAAGCCCTGCCTTCAGGTAGGATTTTCTTCCTGGGCCTTTCCCTAGAGTATATAAATCAATGCAGTGCTGCCCTGCGATGCCGTCCTCGCCGGGTGAAATATCACAGGACTATAAAGGAATGCTTTTAGCAAAGGTTCCAACTTTGCCCCTATATCATCAATGAGATGTCAACTTGAAAGTCCCAGTTATGTTGAAACCATTAGAGAGAAAGGGGACGGGAAGCTAGATGAAAGAAACCTGAAAATGGACAATTTAAAATGAGAAGTTTATGGGACAAGCACACCTAGATCTTTTAACTCTGTGGGAACAGAGTTGAAGATAAATTAGGAAAATGGAAATGTTACGAGAAAATGAAAGGCCACTACTAAGGTCTCGTTCCCCCAAAATAGAAGTTAAATGGAGATTTGGGGTCAGGCAGTTGATTTGGAAAGTGCTCGTGGGTGTACCTTTATAGGAAGGAGAGCAATAAGAAGGAACAGAGGGAGAAGTTAAGCTGCAATGCAATGTGAAAGAGACCTTGGTCAATTCTTCGGGAAGCTTTAAAGTTGAAATGGACTTCCAATATTATCTTACATAAAATTGAGGGAAGATCTTTGAACCTTGTGTCATTCCACGCAAACTAGCCTTAGGACACACATAAAATCTTGAGCGAAGCATCTTCTTTTAGACAAGAACAGTCCATCTATAGGTCATAGCCAAAAAAAATCTAGCAGGGGTTGAAATAATGAGAATCTGAACACTGAATGGGATACACAATATGAACATTCTCCTTTTTTGTAACCTCCTACTGTGTCTCCTTCCAGGATCTTGACCTACAAATTAAGCCATTTGCCACTCATCACTATTTGTGTATTCTTTTAAAATTAATTTTAATGAAAGTTTACAATGACTTAGGGTTTCCAGTCATTCATTGTTGCACTTTTATCCCTACCCACCCTTCCCATCCCACCCCCCCAATTCACTCTTCTTGAAAAGAAAGAAAATCTCTTTCATTGTTATGCATTCCCTACCCCCAAGTCCACTCCACTATGCAGACTTCACTCGGGACTTCAGTAATGACATATATCATATTCAGTAATGGCATTCATATATCCCTTTTAAACAGTTCTCTCCCTCATCTGTTTCAATGTAATATACATCATTCCTCCCCTCCTTTTCTGTCTTCTCTCAACCCCATTCTTACCCCAGGCTAATTTTCTTTCTATAAAAAACGAGTAATAGGACACTGCTTGAAACCGTTCATTGGGAAGTTTACTCTCTCTATTGACTTTCGGAAGTACCCCTAGACAGGCTTATGTTGGCAGTCCATTTCAGTTTACAGCCACTTGCTAGCCTACCCATCAAGGAAGCGAGCTGTAAGCGGAAGGAGAATACGGTACAATAGAAGTAGGCCATGGCATGTTGCCTAAATTGCTCCTGCAGCTGGCATATGCTTATATGTGCTTATCTGTGCTTTCTGTATTCATGATGACCAATCCCAGATGTGTGACTTTCATTTTAGTACAAATTGCTACAGGGAAAAGTGGGATTTTGTGATTTCATTGTTCTGACCAAGCCAGCTAGAAGTGGGCAGTTTAGGCCTTATGGTGATTAGATGTCCCGTAGACGGTAGTTATTGCTAACAAACTTCACAAGCAGGACAGAGTCCCCTTTTCAGTGATATACGGTTCTCTAAAACAGATGGTACAGTTAGTGTTGCTCCATAAACCTGCATGGTTATGTTGTAGCTCTCTTACACGGGCTTTACCTAAGTCTCCAAAGCATCTTTCCCACCACAGATAAGACTGTTATAATGGGGTCTGATACCTGTTTTGGAGTTCTATCATTGGCATTGCTTTCTGAAGACTCAACTCTTTTTAAATTATTTTTTTTAAATTATGCTTTTCATTTTATTTTATTGTGATTTTGAAGAAAGTTTACAGAAAGGTTTTCATTCATGTGTTATTGCACATTTTCCTCCTTTCTCCTTTTCCCCCTTGCCCTGTTCACTTTGTAATGCACTGCTTGTTCCAGATTTTTAGTTGTCATACATGTAATACCTAATGCATTCCTTTCAGACAGGCCTTCTCCTCATCTGTTCCAGTGCAGCATTCATGATATCTCCACTCTTTCTTGTTCTCCTCTTTCCATGTCAATATTTTATAACATCAGTGTTATGCAGTATTTGTCCTTCTGTGACTGAAATATTTCACTCAGAATATGTGACTCATCCACATTGTGTAATGTTTTATATGTTCATTGTTTTTCAATGCTGCCATAATATTCAATTGTGTGGATGTAACACAGTTTTTCTATCTATTCTTTAGTTGAAGGACAGTTGGGTTGCTTCTGCTTCTTCACAATTGTGAATAAAGCAGCAATAAACATGGTTGTATAACATCTCTTTGTACCATGGCTCTGATTTCTTTAGTTTCTATTCCCATTAGAAGGACAGGTAGGTCAAATGGTATTTCGATTTCCAAATTTTTTAAAAAGTGCCAGGCCACCTTCCATAGTGGTTGTACTATGTTACATTCTTCTTGGTAGTGACTAAATTTCAATCTCTTCACATCCATACCAGCATTTGTTGTTGCTGCCCTATTGAATTTTACTGTTGTTGTTGGGGTGAGATGATATCTCATTTTTGTTTTGCAACTCTCTGATAACTAGGGATTTGAATATATCTTCATGTATTTGCTGGCCATCTAAATTTCTTCTTTGGTGAAGTGTCTATTCATATCTTGTACCCATTTTGTGATTGAGTTGTTTACCATTTTCCTGTTAAGGTGCATGATTACTCCATAAATTTTAGATCTAAATCTCTTAACAGACATGTCAGTACCAAATATTTCTTTCCCAGCCTGTGGATTTCCTTTTCACCCTCTTGAAGAAGTTTTTTGATGCATAGGGATTTGATTTTTAGAAGGTACCATTCATCTGTTTTATTCTTTCTTGGTTGTATTTTTTTTGTTATTCTTGGAAGTCTGCTCATTTTGTAGATTAGGACTTCAAGAGTTGTTACTAGGTTTTCTCTGATGAATTTTATAGTCTTTGGCTTAGCTCCTAGGTCTCTGATCCACCTTGAATTGGTTCCTGTGTAGGGTGTGAGGTATGGGTCTTCAGTTTTCTGCAAATGGTATTTCAGTTTTTCCAGCACCATTTGTTAAAGGTTGTCATAGCCCACTTAACTGATACTATGTGTTTGTCAAAAATCAGTTGACCATATATTGATGAGTTGATTTCTGGGTTTTCTGTTCTATTCCATTGATTGGGGTATCTGCCACTGAACTAGTACTTGTCTTAGACTCCATGACTGTGTAGTAGGATTTTATATCCTACATGACTGTGCAGTAGGATTTGAGGGAGTGTGATGCTTTTATCTTATTTCTCTTTTTTAGTAGTGCTTTGCTTTACATTCCAGACAAAATTGGAAATTTCCTTCTCCATCTTGTTGAAGAATGGAATTGGTTTCTTCATTGGAATTACATTGAACTTATAGGTTTTTTTTGTTGTTGTTGAGTTCTTGGGATTTTATGTGTATACTATCATATCATCTGCATAGAATGATAGTTTAACTATCTCTTTGCTGGTGTGGATGCCTTTTATTTCCTTCCCTTGTTGTATTGCATTAGTAAGTACTTTTAATACAATATTGGATAGAAGTAGTGACTGTGGGCATCCTTGTCTGGCCCCTGTTCTCAGAGAAAATGCTTTTAATATTTCTCCATTGAGAATAATATTATCTGTTGGGTTTGCATATAAACTTCTCATTATGTTGAAGAAATTTCCTTCTATTCCAATTTTGCTGAGTGTCTTTATGAGGGAAGAGTGCTGAATTGTGTCAAATGCCATTTCTGCATCAAATGCTAAGACTATATGGTTCTTATTTACTTTGTTAATGACGTGAATTACACTGATTGCTTTTCTTGTGATGAACCATTCTTGCATGCCTATTGTGTATCCCGCTTGGTCGCGATGATTTCTTTTTTAAAAATGTGCTTTTAGATTCTATTAGGTAGGATTTTGTTAAGGATATTTCATCCCTATTCATGAGAGATATTGGTGTGCAGTTTTCTTTCTTGTTAATATCTTTGCCTAGTTTTAGTATTAGGGTTATGCTTGCTTCATAGAAAGACTCTGGAAGTGTTCCTTCTCTTTCCAAATAATTCAGGCAGAATTGGTGATAGATCTTCTGTGAATGTTTAGTAGAATTCAGCTTTGAAACCAACTGGTCCAGGACTTTTCTCAGGGGAAAGTCTTTTTATGACCTGTTCAATTTCTTCTTTTGTGATGGGTCTGTTTAAGAGTTCTACATCTGTCTGAGTCAATCTGAGTAGGGCATGAGAATCAAGTAATTTGTCCATTTCCTCTAAATTTTCAAATTTATCAGAGTATAGCTTTTCTTCTTACTCATATTAATGATTTAATTTCATCAGGTACTATTGTGATGTCACCTCTGTCATTTCTTAATTGAGTTATCTGTGCCTTCTCTTTTTTTTCTCATTTTTTAAGTTTACCTTTTTTTTTTTTCAGTTTTATTGACCCTTTTGAAAAACCAGCTCCTGGTCTTATTGATGGTTTCAATTGTTTTACCAAAAGCAATCTATGTGTTTAATGCAATTCCAATACAGATACCAACTTCATTTTTTAAGGAGACCAAAAGGGAAATCATCATGTTTATTTGGAGAAGAAAGAGATTACAAATAAACAAAAGACTTCTAAAAAAAAAAAGAAGAAGAAGAAGAAGAAGAGGAAGACATAGCACAGTCTGACCTCAAAACCTACTACACAGCTGTAGTAACCAAAACAGCATGGTACTGGTACAATGACAGGCACATAGACCAATGGAAAAGAATTGAGAACTCAGAAATAGACCCAACTAACTATGGTTAACTGATATTTGACAAAGAATTAAATCCTATCAAATGAGGAAATAACCTCTTCAACAAATGGTACTGGCAAGACTGCTACCCTGCTACCTGCTGAAAGCTGAAACAGGATCAACATCTCACACCATAGGCAAAAATCAACTGAAGGTGGATCAGATACCTGGGAGTAAAGCCCAAAGACATAAAGTTCATCAGAAACAAACTGGGATCAAGCTTAGATGGCCTAGTCGACAGTATGAAGAGACTGCCAAATACAGCCAGAAAGGCACAATTTAGAGAAGATAAAATTGATGAATGGGACCTTCTAGAGATTAAATCCCTTTGCACATAAAAAAAACCAAAAACATGTCCAACAGAGTGAAAAGAAAGGCTGCTCACTCGGGGGGGGGGAAACACAACATTTGGCAATATAATTTTAGACAAGGGTCTCAGAACAAGAGTTTACAAAATACAGAATTGACAAAGGATGATAGAAGAAGAATTACGCCTTCAAATTGTGGTGCTGGAGAAGAGTCTTGAACATAACATGGACTGCCAAGAAAACAAATAGGTCTGTCTTGGAGAGAAAAAAATCAAATTTCTCCTTGGAGGCTAGGATTTTGAAGTTCCATCTCACATATTTAGGACACAAGGCCAAGAGAGACCAGTTCTTGGAGAAGGACATCGTGCTTGTAAGGATGGTGGGACAGCACAAGAGGAAGATCCCAGACGAGACAGATTGATAGAGTAACTAGGTCGATAGGGTTGTGCTGGGATCAGTGAGACTGGCTCAAGACAGAGCAGGGTTCAGAGCTGCTATATATACATAGTGGTTGTAACCAAAACAACATGGTACTGGTACAATGATAGGCACATTGTTGTTGTTGTTGTTGTTGTTGTTGTTATGTGCTGTTGAGTAGCTTGCTGGAGGATCTCTTATGGATTCTGACACAATGGCCCATAACATTAACCTAATCTTCATATCACACACATACACATCTTTATGTGTGAATTAATAGATGTCTGTCTATGAGAGAGATATACACCTTAAATCTATGTTGTTATGTGTTGTTATGTGCCGTCGAGTTGCTTGCGACTCATAGCGACCCTATGTACAACAGCCCTAAACTCTGTTCTGTCCTGTGCCAATCGCACTGTCTCTGACACTCCCATCCCGATTATCCCAGTCACTGAATCAATCCACCTCATAGAGGGCCTTCCTCTCCTACACTGTCCCTCCACCCTACCAAGCATGATGTCCTTTTCCAAGGACCTGTTCCTCCTTACAACATGTCCAAAGTACATTAGACGGAGCCTCAGAATTCTTGCCTCCAAGGATTCACCCAGTTTAACCCTTTCCAGGATGAATCTGTTTGGTTTCCTAGCAGTCCATGGTACTCTCAATACTCTTCTCCAGCATGACAGCTCAAAGCCATCAATTCTCCTTCCATCCTCCCTGATCATTGTCCAACTCTCTGATGCATAACAAGTGATTGCAAAGACCATTAGAAATAATAGGGTCACTATGGGTTACATGTGACTCAGTAGAACATAACAACAACAATATATAAGACATAGAAGTGCATCTCATAAGCTTCTTTCACTGAATTATTTCACTTTTTGAGTAATACATTGAAAAATGTATTTTCTATCTAAACAGATGGAAAAGCAGCCATCTGTTTACAGATTCTTGATCCTATTTCTCCATTCTTAAAAGGCCACCTCATAGTATCCCCGGGGGTCCCATTGGAATGGCAAATACATTGTGCTGTTGATCCCACTTAAATAAATCAGTGTGTATTGCTAAAATTATTTCTATATCTAATATGTTCCCTTTTATAGCAAAATTCATTCAATTCAAATGCATGTAAAATGCTTGAAAAAAATAAAGTCTTTGAGAAGATTGCACAAATACTGAATTCATCATCTTTAAAAAATTCATCTCATGAGTTTAGCCAAGTAAACCACTTGATCGTACTTGGACACAATTTCCATAGCCGCCAAATGAGATTGACATTGTAAAAACATGACTTTGAAGACCTCTATATGGCATTCATTTCCTAAACAACCTGCCTCTATGAAACTCTATGACCTTTGATAAATGTTGATAGTTATAGAGGGGCTTCAGGCCTTTTGTTCATGGGGTCACTGTGAGTCGTGCTTGACTTGAGGGCAATCAGCAACAATAACTTGTACGCTTAGGTTTTTGTTTTGTTTTATTTTCCTTTGCAAAAAGCAGGTGCAAGCAAAGATTCACTGTAACAGGAGAAGCAACCGTGTGATAGTGTCAGTCATGTTCTCTCACATTTTAGTTTAAGATAAGAGTACATAATTCTGTGATTAAAACATTGGCTGCTAACCAAAAATTCAAAAGTTTGAACCTGGCAACTGTGACAAAGAAGAAAGATGAGGCCGTCTTCTTCTTTAAAAATATACAGCCTTTGAAACTGTGTGGAACAGTTCTTACAGGACTGCTGAGTAGGCATCAACCCAATAAAGGTTTGGGGCTTTGGTTTGGGGCTACTGGTTGCTGTTTTTTTAAGAAATAATGCTTTCTGGGCTCTCGTAAGACCACCTCTGCCATTCTGGTCCACTAGTAAAAGAAAACACATCTCTTATGTTTTAAAGGCCATGGTCTTCACAATTTCTTTGCTACGGGCCAATTGGCAGCATCAGTATGGATGGCAAAGAGATTGAGATAGTTAACAGTTTTAGTTTGCTTGGCTCCACAGTCAACACTCTTGGTATCAGCAGCCAGGAAATCAAGAGATGAATTGTATTGGGCAAGTCAGCTATCAGGAACCTCTCCAGAGTACTAAAGAGGAACGGTGTCATGCTGGAGACTAAGGTATGCCTGATCTGGGCTATAGTTTTCGCAACAGTGTGCTACACTTTGGAGAGCTGAACAGCTACTAGGAAAGAGAGAAAGATAATTGATGCCTTTGAGGTGTGGTGCTAGAGAAGAGTGTTGAATGTACCATGGACTGCTAAGAGAACAAACACGTTTGTTCTGGAGAGGGTGAAGCCAGGCTACTCCTTGGAGTGAAGGATTCTGAAGCTTCATCTGACATGCTTTGGACATGTTGCAAGGAGGGACCAGTCCTTAGAGAGAGACATAATGTTTGGGAGAGTGGAGGGACGGCGCAGGAGAGGAAGACCCTCAATGAGATGGATCAATTCAGTGATTGGGGTGGTGGGAGTAGGTGTGTCAGAGACAGTATGTTTGGCACAGGATAGAGCAGGATTTAGGGCTCTTGTACATAGAGTCGCTATGAGTTGAAAGTGACTCGACCACACATAACTACAAACAAAATGCTTCTGAGAGCTGGACAATGACCAAATATGACAGAAGAAGAAAGAGTGTCTTTAAGTTGTGGTGCTGGACAAGAGTATTAAACATATCATGGAATGACAGGAGAACTAACAAGTCTTTCCAGGAGAGGTTGAAACAAAACTGCTTCTAGGAAGCAAGGATTTTGAGACTCTGTCTCACATGCTTTGTACATGTAGCCAGGAGAAGCTATGTAGCTATGGAGAAGGACACCATGCTTGGAAAGGTTGAGAGACAGCTAAGGAGAATAAGGCTCCGGATGAGAATAATTGACATAATAACTGGGGTAATGATGATAGGTATGACACAGAAGAATTTCAAGAAACAACATATGATCAAGAGGCAATGGTGATGAAAGAGGAAGCAGGTTGCTTTGCAGGACTTGGCAAAAAAATAAAGCCTCAGGAATTGATGGAATACAAATTGATGTATTTCAGCAAATTGATGCTGCCCTTCATGTGCTCACCGACTTGTGCCAAGAAATCTGGAGGACAGCTACCTAACCAACTGACTGGAAGAGATCCATATTTATTTCCATTCCAAAAAACGGTGACCTGACAGATAGTGGAAATTATCGAACAATATCACTAATATTACACAGTAGCAAAACCCTGCTGAAGATTATCCAGAAAAGACTTTAGCAGTATATTGACAGCTAACTACCAGAAATACAAGCTGAGTTTAGAAGAGGTCGTGGTACTGAGGACATTATTATGACTATCTCGGCAGAAAACAAAGTACCAGAAGAATGTCTATTTGTGTTTCATTGACAATGCAAAGGCATTTATTTTGCTGTGTGGATAGCAATAAATTGTGGCTAACCTTGAGGAAAATGGGAATTTCAGAACACTTGATTGTGCTTATATGAAACCTATACTTGGACCAAGAAGCAGTCCTCAGAACAGACCAAGGAAACACTGCATGGTTCAAAATCAGGAAAGGAGTGCGTCAGGAATACATCCTGTCACCATACCTTTTCAATCTGTATGCAGAACAGATCATTCGGGAAGCAGGGCTTTTTGAGGAGGAGGAGTGTGGCATCAAGACTGAAGGAAGACTTCTTAACAACCTATGATATGCAGATAGTACAACCTTGCTTGCTGAAACTGAAGGAGATCTAAAGTACTTGCTGCAAAATTCCAATGACTGTAGTATTCAATATGGATTGAAGCTCAACATCAAGAAGACAAAGATTCTCACCACTGGACCAATTGGCAGCATTATATTAGAAGGAGAAGAGACTAAGGTTTTTAGCAATTACTGCTTACTCAGATCCACAATCAGAACTCTTAACACCAGCAGTTAGGAAATCAAAAGACTAATTATATTGGGAAATTCTGCTGTCATGGACCTCTCCAGAGTGCTGATGTCAGCCTAGATACAAAGGTGCACCTTATCTAGGCCATGGTCTTCTCATTTACTTGTTATGCTTCAGAGAATTGAACAATGACTAAGCATGACTGAAGAAGAAGAGATGTCTTCAAGTTGTGGTGCTGGAGAAGAGTCTTGAACATACCATGGACTGCCAAGAAAACAAATAGGTCTGTTGTGGAGAGGATTAAGCCAAGTCTTTCCTTGGAGGCTAGGATTTTGAACTCTGCTTCGCTTACTTTGGACATGTGGCCACGAGAGATTGGTCCTTGGAGTAGGACATCATGCTTGGAAGGGTGGACAGACAGCACTGGAGAGGAAGACCCCCCATGAGATGGACTGATCCAGTAACTGGGGCAATGGAGGTTGGTATGTCGACATTAGTGAGACTGGCTCAGGATAGAGCAGGGTTCAGAGCTATTGTGCATAGGGTCACTATGAGTAGTAATAAACCAGATGACACACAATGATCTCTTATTTACATGTAAAAGGAGAGAATACATAGAGAATGAGCAGGTACTGGTTCCCACTACTTCCCAAAGCCAATGGTACACATCTATCCCCAATTCTTCGTTCAGTGATCTTATGTTTGTAGAATAAAATTATATTTATATTATTTACATCTCAGAAATCAGGGAAAGCTAGAAATCAAATTTTGTTGTGTTTTGTTTTTACTCTTCTTTAAACTAAATGTTAAATATTTTTACACGCAAAGAAGACTAGGTGACTAGGAAATTACTTGGAATCTTAAGATACATTTTCTTTCCAGCAAAGCACTTGGATTCCTTCCAGAAAATAAAAGGCTATTTCTTCCAAAGGAAGAAAGAAACACAACAAATGTTAGAGTTGGTGAGATATTTATCTAAACCTGTGCAAATAGGATAATTAATTTTTTTTTCAATTTAAAGATACTATCCACTTAATAGAAGCATATATTGCAGAAACCCAAAGTTATATTATCTGACCTGCAATCAGTTCATTTCCATTTCTGAACTCCGAAAATAAGAAAAATGAAACTGAGAGTATTCAGAGACCCAAGTAGAATTTTGAAACCATAGTATATCTTCTGCTACTTCCAAGACTGCAGCAATAGGCTTGACGGTGTCAGAGATTGTGAGGATGGCACAGGATAGGACAGGGTTCAGATCTGTTGTTCACAGGAGTCACGCTCGACAACATTGAACAGCTACAACAACTTCCAAGAAGGAGTTAGGGGAAACACTTCAATCTCTTAGCTAAGAGATTATAGGATTTTCCATCTTTTTTTAAAAATTAAATTTAATGAAAGTTTACAGAGACTTAGAGTTTCCAGTCATTCATTGTTGCACTTTTCTCCCTACCCACTCCTCCCCACCCCCAATTAGTTTTTCTCCTTGATGAGTAAAAAAAAAAACTCTTTCATTGCTATGCAATCCCTCCCCCCCAAGTCCACTGCACTGTGCAGCCTTCATTCTGGACTCCTGTCATGACAATAAAACCTAATCATATATCCCTTTTAAACATCTGTTGCAATGCAGAATACATAATTCCTCCACTTCTTCTCTGTGTTCCCTCAATACCAATGTCAGTCCTGTTTTACAATAGTGGCACTATGCAATATTTGTCCTATTGTGACTGAGATATTTCACTCAGCATAATGTTCTCTAGGGTAATCCATTTAGCATAGTATTTAATGAGTTCCTTGTGTTTCAGTGCTGCATGGTATTCCATTGTGTGAATACACCAGAGCTTCTCTATCCATTCATTTGTTGATGAACATTTGGGTTGTTTCTAGCTCTTAGCTATTGTGAACAAAACCGCAATAAACATGGGTGTGCATATATCTGCTTGGGTGTCAGTTATGGTCTCTTTGGGGTATATCCCCAGGAGTGTAATTACTGGGTCAAATAGTATTTCTATTTCCAACTTTTTGAGGAAACTCCATACTGCCTTCCACTGTGGTTGTACCATTTTATACTCCCACCAGCAGTGAATAAGTGTTCCAGTTTCTCCACAACCTTGCCAGCATTTGTTGTTTGCTGCTCTATTACATTTTGCTATTCTGACTGGGGTGACATCTCATAGTTGTTTTGATTTGCATCTCTCTTAGAGCTAGGGATTTTGAACAACAAATGCTATTCTTACTGGGGTGAGATGATATCTCAGAGTTGTTTTGAAGACTTCCAATCTTTTACTAATGGGCACTCTTGTGGTTTAGTGGTAAAGAGTTATAGTGCCAACCTGATGGCTCCTGGTTTGAACCAGCCAGGTGTTCTGCAAGAGGAAGTTGGGAAATCTCTTTCCATGTGATCTATGCCTCTAAAACTCACTGGAAGTCAGCTATGAGTTCATTCTGGCTCAATAGTATAGAACAACACAATCTTTCTTTCTCTCTTATTTTAGACCTTTCTAATCAATTTACTCTGTAACTAGGACATAAAGAAAATGCATATCTACGTTCTGTCAGGTAGTTGTTTTGAGAGTTTTTCATATAAGCCAAATGTTTAACAGAAATAATTTTTAACTATGTTTGCAGTTATCTGAAATGTCAAATATTTACAATTCTCTTGGACCTCAAACTATAGTTTACAATATAATCTTTGAAGAACTAGTGCTGGTGTTCCTATAATTACTTCCTTGGCCAACTACGGATTGAAGTAATTATCTGGACCATGCATTTTGATCCTTGATAATATTAAAATCAGTACTATATTACACAGTTTAGTATTAACTTAGGCAAATAGAGAACAATTTTTCTATTTCATGGGTGTCAAACCACCACACTAAAAAAAGCTATCAGCCTAAAATTTCAATAAATGTTCAATCAGATTAAGGTATTATGATTGCTTCTGCTCAAAGAGAATTTGATTTACTAAGGTACTACTTAGAGGTTAATTACCTTCTTTATTAAGCAATTGCCTGAAATTTGGGTTAACGGTTAAGATATGACTGGGTTGCCTTTTTTAGGCAATATAATAAAGACAAGTTAAGGGAACTCTGGTGGTCTAGTGGCAAGAAGCTGTGCTGCAATCCTGAAGACTCGTGGTATGAATCCACTAGATGCTTCACTGGAGAAGGAGGGGCAGTCTCCCCTGGTGCCAGTTGGAACCTATTCGATAGTACACAACAAGGAAGAAAAAAAAAAGAAAAGAAAAGTTGTTATGGCTCCACTCAACCCCGCTCATTGCTGTCAAGTCGGAACCATCTCATAGTTGAACCTCTAGTTTGTTTTCAGAGGCTATAAATCATACACAAAGAGATTATCAATATTTACCTTGTATCCCTTCTCTATAGAAACCTCAAACCAAGTTAACCCGAAATTGCTGGTCCTACTGTAAAGAAAAATATAATTAATTCATACCTTAAAAGTTAATTTTTTGTCCATGATAACTCAGGCATTGGATCAAAATATGAAAAGTATCACAGCTTTGGTTTTCTTGGCTCCACGGTCAACACTCTTGGCACCAGTAGCCAGGAAATTAAAAGGCATATAGCGATGGGAAAGTCTGCTGTTAGGGACCTCTCCAAAGTACTGAAGAGCAATGGTGTCTCTCTGGAGACTAAGGTGCGTCTGATACAGGCCATGGCCATTCCAATCACTTGTTATGCATCAGAGAGTTGGACAATGACCAAGGAGGATAGAAGGCCTTTGAGCTGTGGTGCTGGAGAAGAGAATTGAGAATACCATGGACTGCTAGGAAAACAAACAGATTCATCCTGGAGAGGGTTAAACTGGGTGGCTCCTTGGAGGCAAGGAATCTGAGGCTCTGTCTAACATACTTTGGACATGTTGTAAGGAGAGACTGGTCCTTCAAAAAGGACATCATGCTTTGGAAGGTGGAGGAACAGCATAGGAGGGGAAGGCCCTCTATGAGGTAGATTGATTCAGTGACTGGGGTAATCGGGATGGTAGTGTCAGAAACACAGGACAGAGCAGAGTTTAGGATTGTTGTGCATAGGGTTGCTATGAGTTGCAAGTGACTTGACTGTGTATAACAACAACAACAACGTCAAGAAAATACTTGAGATTACTTATTTTAAAACATGTTATAAAAGAAATTAAGTATATATGACTTGGAATGATCAGTCCCTAAGTGACTAAATAAAAGAAATGTTATATTTTAAGGACAAAAACTTGATTTCTCCTCAAGGCAGTTCAATGTCATTATGTTGTTGTTATTGTTGTTGTTATATGCTATCAAGTCACCCGCAACTCATACTGACCCTGTGTACAACAGCTCTGAAGTCTGCCCTGTCCTGAGCCAGTCTCACTGACTCTGGTACATCTACTCCCATTGCCCCCCTTACTGTATCAATCCATCTCATCCTGAGGTTTCCCCTCCTGCACCATCCCTCCACCTTTCTTAACATGATGTCTGTCCTTCAAGGGCCAGTCCCTTCTGGCCACATGACCAAAGTATGTGAGACAGAGCTTCAAAATCTGAACCTCAAAGGAGAAACTTTGCTACAACCTCTCCAAGATAGACTTGTTTGTTTTCTTGTTGGTTCCTAATTTGTTCAGAACTCTTCTCCAGCACCGTAACACAAAGGCATTGATTCTTCTTCTGTCCTCCTTATTGTCCAGCTCTCTGATGCATAGCAAGTAATGGTGAAGACCATGGTATGCATGAGGTGCACCTTAGTCTCTAGACTGATATCATTACTTCTCAGTACTCTGTAGAAGTCCCTGAGAGTGGATTCTCCCAATGCAATCTGTCTTGATTTCCTGACTGCTGGTGCAAATATAGAGTACAAAAAAAGCCCCTTCCATTCCCACAGGATCAATTGTGGCTTGTTGCAAACCTTCTGAAGGTTTTTAGGGCTGTAAAATTTTATGGGACAAGATTTCACATGTCTCTTCCATAGAGAAGCTGGTGGATTTAAACGGAATTTTCTGTTAGTAACACAACTCAAAACACATTCTGCTATCAGAGCTCCATTTGTAGTGTAAATCTGATAGAAAAAGTGTTGTAAAAGACCTTCTTGGGACTTTATTTCTAATGTAACCAAAGAATTCTGTCCGTCTCTTAACAATAATAAAAATTCTTTTTCTTCCGTCTTGCCTACAACTAGCCTAGCTACCTGTCAATTTCTTCAAAATAGATTTCTCAATATAGATTCTTCCCATGTAAGAAGTACCATTTCATTATTCAAACATGGCCTTGCCTTTCAAAACCACAATTATCTCTTTGTAGTAGGTAGTACGGAGAACCGCATAGGATTAGATATAACTTTCATGATTATGGATTACTGACTAAAGGAATTCTAGAGGTGTAATGCAGTTTACTTTTCAATTGGTAATGAATTTCTCTAAAAGGAGATTGCCAAGATAGATTTGACTTAATCACTGTCTCATTCTCTTGAGACTATAAATTGTGCAAGAGGAGATTGCTTATCTTTCTTCCTCTGAACTACTGATAGATTTGGAACATTAGAGAGGTACCATCTTTGGGATACCAGTGCAATTCTCTATGGATTATACCAATAAAATTTCCATCTAGTTGAAATATCAAAGACAGAAGACATTACCTCATGGCTGGATGGGATCATGGTAATGACGTAAATGGTATTTTGGGGATGGGAATGAGCAAATAAGTTCTGTAGACTATTGACAATGGGATTGGTCTTTCTTGCTATCACTCCCAGCTTAAATTGAGTATATTTAGCAGGAGGCAAGGGAGGTCTCATTACCACCAAGACCAAAGAAGCAGAAAGGACAGTTCATGCTCTTTTGGGTCATGGATTCCTAAACAATAGCAGAAGAGGTGATAAAGAACCAGAGTCTTACGTGAGTCAGAGCCAAGGTCTTTCTTCAAGCTCACTTGGGAGACTAGGCTTTGAGACAGAGGGGTCCTCATCATTGGTAAGACGGAAAAAACTGTGTGACACTGGCCCAGAGCCTTGAGGCTGAAAGTGTAGAGGCTAATGAGCACACTTGAGAAGCTATCCTGATTGAATAATTGTATTCTGTTTCCCACTTGAATTATACACTTTAACTCCCTTAATAAGTTCCATAATCATTAGCATGGTCTGTGATTTCTATGTGGTCATAGATTAGTGTACCCTGTAGTAGCACTGTAGGGGGATGACTCGTGTTAGCACTGATAGAAGCGCGTGTGAAAAGAGGAAAAGGCCACATGAGGATGGCCATACCTGACATTTACCAACCTCACAAAGAGGAACTGTCCTCATCAACATCAACAACATAAAACCAATTCCCATGAATTCAGACATGTTCCCCACAATCCCATACCTCTTTCTACTCATCCTAACAAAAATCTTTATTGAGTCCAAAATCTGTTGGAATAGCTCACAGACCACAAAGAATTATATGAGAAAAGTCAGAATGGTCATAATTCAGGTTGACAGCATGATAGAAATTACTCAGACAAGACCACTCCCAAAACATGCCTGTATGTACCTCAGTCTTGAGAATTGTGGCTTTAGGCCCATGTTACAAAGCTTCTTCTTCATGTTGTTGTTGTTGTTGTTGGGTTTGAGTGTCATCAAGCCAAAATTGACCCATAGCTAACCCTCCAGTGGGTTGTCAGAGGCTTTTAGTCACATGGGAGGAAATTGCCCATCCTTCTCCCATGGAGTAGCTGGTGGATTTGAACTGTGTGACTTCAGGACTAAATTGTAGTTTCTTATCCCTAGGTCACCAGACTAGTTCTCCTGATTACAACTTTCCCCCTTCTACCTCCAGTCCTACAATAAACTTGGGGGAAAATGCTCTTAGCTCTAGTTCAATGGTGTAGCAATCCCAAATTCCACTCTGTCTCCCATAAGACCTCTGGTTTTCCATGGTGACTACTACGGATGATACTTCCATAGGCCCCGGTGTCTAACTGGTGCAAGAATCTCTGGTCCTCAACAGCACTTTGCCTTCCCTTGCTCCTTCTTTACTGGTAGTGACATTCTCAAATTCTGCTGCTGAATCTGCTCAATATAGTGGTGAGATTCACCCAACCCTTGTGGACTAATGATGTGAATAGGCTAACATGCCCTATTCACATTTTCCTGCCTATTCACATAGCAAAGTCAGTGAATGGCTAGGGAAGCCAATTTGACAAATAAATCATTAATACCATGGTAGGTGTCAGAACATGGGATCTATCTGACCTCATAAGAATCAGTTTTGATTCTTACACTGTTAATGTTGAAAGTGAGAACTCTTCCCCTTTGTGGAGTTAGTGAGGCTAGATGAGGCTGTCCTTCAGACCTTCATACTGACTTGACTATTTTCACACAAGTAGCAAAAAACTTACACATTATATATGTAATATAGAGGGAGTGATTGAGTAAAAATAGGCAGGAAAGAAAAAAAGTTTGTAACTTGTCACTCATGAGTGTCATAGTTCTCTATTTCCTAACTTCCCTTGAAGAAATATCTTCACTTCTCCTTCTTCTGCGTCGGTTTCTCCTCTATCTTCTCAGTATAGAAGTGGAAGGTGTACATTTTCAGATATTTTATTTATACGATTTCACACTTGCTTTTACACATTATCTATTTTTATATTGACAATGTAAAAGTCATAGTTAACACAGGATTCCTAGAAAAACATGCGTTTCTTTATTTAAACAATTTTCAAAGTGTATGATTTAAAAAATTGGATTATATGATGAAGGAAGCAGATTTAGGGTTGTAGGGAAGATTTATCAACAATCTGCTATATGCAGATGACATACCCTTACTTCCTTAAAGTGAAGAAAACTTCAAGTATATATAAAAGAAGATAAAATACTGTTACTGTTGTGTACCGTCGAGTCAGAGCCAACCCATTGCTGGCCCTCCAGCAGGTTTGCAGAGGCAGTAACCGCACCAGAGAAGATTGTCCATCCTTGAGCAGCTGATGGATTTAAACCCACATGCCTTCATGATTGCAGAGCAGCTTCTTACCACTAGGCCACCAGAACTCCCTGATAAAATATTTGAGCCTTAAATAAGGATTCCATCTCAACACCAGGAAAGCAAAAGTCATCACTACTGGACCAATAAGCAACACTATGATAAATTAAGATAAGATTAGAACTGTCAAGAATTTCATTTTACTGAAATCCACAATCAACATCAGTGGAAACAGCAGTCAAGAAATCAAAAGATATATTAAATGGTGTACATTTGCTGCCAAGGTTTACTTTAAAGAGCCACAGAACAAGAACATCTGTTTAAATATGCTTAAGCAAGCCATGGCATTTTCAGTCACTTCAGATGCATATGAAAGCGGGACAGTGAATAAGGTAGACTGAAGAAGAAAAATGACTTTGAAATGAGATAGTGGCTAAGAGTACTGGCCATCCCATGGCCTCCCAAAAGACCAAATAAATCTTTGTTGGAAGAAGTGCAGCTGAGTGCTTTTGAGAGAAGAGGACTGTGAGAGTTTGCCTCGTACATTTGGAGCATTTTGTCAGGCAAAGTTACCAGGGAGCTCTGGTGGCCTACTGGCAAAAAGCTATGCTGCAATCCTGAAGCCATGCTGTTCGAGACCACCAGCCGCTCCAC
>NW_006399856.1:6012724-6030787 GCF_000299155.1 Elephantulus edwardii | reverse complement strand
GGAGTTTAGGGCTGTTGTACATAGGGTCACTATGAGTCGCAGGTGACTCGACGGCACATAACAACAACAACATTTAACTGCCTCTGAAAACCTGCCTAGGGCCAGCTATGTGTGGTTTCCAACTCTATGGTACTTAACAACAATAAGGCAATGAACCAGTCCCTGAAAAACCATCATGATTGGATGAGTGGAGGTAAAATGAGGAAGCGGAAGACCCTCCAGGAGATAGTGACTGTCACAATGAGCTTCAGCACTGGGTAGATTGTGAGGACATGGGACAGGGCAAGGTTTTGATCTGTCACATGTAGGCTTACAAGGAGGTGAGAGTCCAAGAAGAGAAGGGTAATTCAGAACAATATATACTTCTAAAGGGAACTCTGGTGGCTTAGTGGTAAGGAATTGTGCTGACAGCCAAAAGGTACACAGTTTGGATCCACCCAGGAGAACAATGGGCAATTTCTTTCCAGGCAATGTACAGTCTCCAGAAACCTGCTGGAGGGTCAGCTCTGGGTGACTCGACATTACACAACATTTCTCCTTAGCGGCTCTGATAGCATAGGGAGCTGCACTGTTAAGCAAAGACTTATGCCGCCCTGGTAGTTAGAGGCATCCAACAGAGACTGCAAGGAACAAAGAAAGCCCACCCTGTCCAATGAGATCTACAGCTTTGCAATCCCAGTGAAGAGCTGTTTTGACTTGACAAAAACGAATTCGAGTTTTTGGGGTTTTGGCAGTTTTGTCTTGGTTCCCCCATTTATCTTTATTTTAGTGCTAGAAAGGAATTTGTTAACATTGTAGTTAATGTATTGTAAAAAGTTAAAGCCTTGGAATGCTTGTGGGGCCTTTCTTCTCTGTCCCATAGGGTGACTGTATGTTGGAATCTACTCAATGACTGCAGGAAAAGGTTCAAAGCCTTTTCAATGATTTAAAAGCCACATGGGCAGCAAGCGCAGGTGATTGGTATGAATTATTTGTTACAAGTAGGGATTGGCTTAATTGCTTCAAAGTGAGAGCGAATTTACATAATACAAAAGGGCAAGTCGGAGTTTTAAGTCATTCTGTGCCTAACTCAGGATCTGCCAGTATTCCCAAACATTGGTAGAAGGAGAAAGGAGAAAAAGGTAAGAAAAAGTATTCTTATCTTCCACATGCAAATACTAGGAGATACTCCCTCAAGAATATAAATCATGAAATAGTATTTTACACATATTAACAGGGCTGTGTAACTAACGAGAGAACTACAACCAGTGGCGAATGAAATTGCTGGAGGACAGTGGGCAAGAGGTCTGTCCTTCAATATAGATTTGATTTTTTTTAATAGTATTTGATTTTCCACGTATGTGAGTGTTTTAGTGACGCATATTCTTTTTCAGCCTACATCATTTAGAGAGTGGAAAAACCCCAACAACAACATGTAAATTTGAAAACCAGAATATAAAGTCCTGCATAGTCAAATACTATAAATTTTCACATTTGTACATTATTTATAAACTAAGATACATTTGACAAGGTTTTAATAGTTATGATGCATGGCAACAACTGAGGATATTACTAATAGGTTATAGAAAACTACATGCAGTAAAGAAAATAAGATCAATTTAGAAACAACAGGGTATTAGATTAAAATTGAAATGTAATTATATTTCCTTTTGTGAACTTAATTTTTTTCCCCTTTTGTACACTTCTAAACTTTATGTAAACCACAAAAGAAGTAAATCATCCAAAAAGAGTAAATAACCATATTGTTGTTGTTGTTGATTGCCGAGTCGAGGTGGACTCACAGCGACTCTGTGAACAAAAGACCTACTGCCTTTCCATGGCTACCGTTGTTTCTCCAAGTTCATAGAGTTTCCAGAGGCATGTGGTTTGGGAAGTGGATGCCACTCCTGCTTCCCAACCTGTTTTACAAATGGGAGGTCCACCAAACACTGTCCACAGTGGGAAACCATTCTGGTGTTTGATATCCCCATGGCACAAGGTTCAGTCAGCATCATAGCAAACCCAGGTTACTTCATACAGCACATTGACAAAGAGTGATGTGCAAAGTAGGAGAATGTTCCTCCAGATATAACAGCACTAGTCTTATAACTAGCCTAAAATAACCATATTAGATGTAATTCATGAAATTGAGATGCTTATTTCCTGAAGGGAGATTGAACAATAGTAGAGAAAGCCCAGCATATACCGGAATGAGATTATCCTCGATGCTGTTCCAACTCTGAAATTAGATCATGTTACAAGGGAGCTAGTGAAGAACAACTGATTTTGGATTCTCTTAGCTTAACATTAGTGAGTTTCTGCTTCTGCCGTAGGACTTTGCTTTTTCTCTTAACTATATGCTTTTACTAAAAGCACATTTATCACCAAATACTAGTCACTGAAAATGCTGTTCTATATTTAAGAGAATACAAGTATGTATTGAAAAAAGGAAATATGTGTCGATGCCATGCATTTGAATGACCTTTCAAAACCTCACTTTCTTACACAGAGGAGATAACACTTAATAAAGGCAAAGTCTTCTTAATTGTTTAACTTGAAAATCAGAATGTCAGGTTTGAAGTATTTGAAGTAAAATTGGTTTTTCTAGCACCATGAAAGCTTAAACTTGACTCTGCTTTTAAAGTTATTTTTTTTTTTTAAAAAAAAGCATTTTTACTTAAGGTCTTCTTCAGTAAGTTTTATAAATGTCTTCTTTAGTTTCTTCAAGAAAGGCTGTGTCATCTGCATAACACAGATTGTTGATGAAACTTCCTTCAGTCTTGATACTTCATTCTCTTTCATCTGCTTCAGCTTCTTGATTGACTGGACATAACAGATTGAATGTATATGAAGAAAGTACACAAGCCTGACACACACCTTTCCCCACTGGAAACCATGCAGCATCTTCTTGCTTTATTCAAAGTGAGAGTTTCTTGGTCTATGTACAGGTTTTAAACAGCACAATTAGCTGTTCTGGAATTCCTATTCTAAAAGTTATCAATTTTTTTTATATTATTCACAGTCAAATGTCATTTATCAGTTAATAAAACAGAAACAAACATCTTTCTAGTATTCTTTGCTTTCAGTCAAAAACTAATCTGCCATCAGCAATGATATCTCTCATTCCTTCACCTCGTCTCAAATCCAACTTGAATCTCCAAAAGTTCCTTGACCCTGTACCCTTCCAGTCGTTTTTAAATAATCTTCAAGAAATTGTATTTGTGTGTGACATTGTTTGGTAATCTCCACACTCTGTTGGATTATCTTTTAAATGTGTTCCAGTGGGAACAGATCTGAAACTCTTCCAGTTGGTTAGGGCAGTAAGTGTCTTTCACGTTTCTTGGTGTATGCTACTGAACAAGTCAAGGGCTGCCTCTGTTTGCTGAAACATCTCAATTCGTATCACATCAATCCCTGAGGTCTTATGATTTGCAGATACCTTCAGTGCAGGCTGAAATTCTTCTTTTATTACCATTGGTTCTTGGTCATTTGCTACTTCCTGTAATGGCTTAGTGTCAATCAATTTATTTTTGTATTACTGCCGTCTTTTTCTTCTTTTTTTAATATTCATAGTATCTTTATTCACAGTACCTCCATTTTAAGCAACCCCTGTCTCCACCAAGTTGAGACAATACAAATATTTTAGCTTCTCTTCATATAATTTGAAATGTTTAATCATAAAGAGTTGTCAAATCTTTCCTTTTAGTATTTCCAATCAAGTACTGGTCAAAGACAGAATAATACATTTTCTAAATCTATAAAACCCAGTGTTTATTTATATTGTACATGTTTTATCCCCTCCGCTTTTAATTGATTTGCATGTAACCATCCACAGACACTGCATTTTAAGCATGTGTCTGACATAATTCCTCATGCACACTGTATTTCATACAATTAACTACCACCTATTCATATCTATTGGAAGTAATACAGGGAAGATCAGCCCCCAGATCTTTGTACTAAATGGGAAGCGCTTTTGCCCACAGATTGTGTGTAAATCACAATCCTCACTTGACAAAGTGTATTTCCAAATCACAGACCACAGTAAAATACCTTTTTACCTAAGTATTAGTTGAAAACCATAAAAATATCTGGATAAAATAAGAGACTAGATGTCTCTGTGAATAAAATTTCAGAGGATACTTACAGACAAGTCAATACCATTTGACGTTAAGCACACCAAATCCATTGACCTGCAGTCAGTTTCCTCTGCAAGGGACCCAATGACAGAGTAGAATTGCCTCATAGGCTTCCAGGTTTGCAAACTCTTTGAACACTAACACTACACGTTCTCTCTTCATTGGCAGCTGTTGGAATCCAGTCCTTTTTGTAGCAGAGCAGGTAACCTCTGTGCCATCAGTGCCTAATTCAGCATTACATGCTAAAATAATTGAGGCCAACCCAAGAACCACACTGTGGAAGGGGCTGCTCTAGTGTGAGGGGAGAACGACACTCTGAAGGGGCTGTGATGTGAGGGGAGAGACTTGGGGCTGCTGGACTGGACCTCCCACTCAATCTGAGCCCTAGAATTGGGCTCCCACTCCATCTGAGACACATCCTCCCTCCCTCATTCCTGTGAGACCCCTGCTCAAAGGAGCCCCACTGTCCCCGAGGAGCTGGCCCACAGCACACGCTGGGTATAGAGGAACCTGCTACAGGACACCTTGTCAGGGCAAATAACTCTCAGGGTTTGCAGCCAGGAAGCTGTGATTTGGGTTGAAGGGTCTTTGAGGGTCTTCATTTTTTGCACTATCCGTTCACCTTCCCAAGTATGATGTTCCTCTCCAGGGAAAGGCCACTCCTTGCAATGTGCCCATAGTATGTAAGACAGAGCTACAGAACCCTTGTCTCCAAGGAGCAGCCTTTTTTTCACCCTCTCTAAAATGAACCTGTTTGTTCTCCTAACAGTTCATGGTATGTTAAATACTCTTCTTCAGCACCACAGCTTAAAGGCATCTGTTCTTCCATTATCCCTAGTCATTCTCCAGGTTTCTAATGCATAGCAAGAATTTGAGGAGACCATACCCTGGATCAGGCACACCTTAGTCTCCACACTGGCATCATTGCTCTTCAGTACTCTGGAGACCTCCCTGAGAGTTGTCTTTCCCAATACAATTATTCTTTTGATTTCCTGGCTGCTGGTACCAAGCGCATTGATTGTGGAGTCAAGCAAACTTCAGCTGCTAGCAATCTCAATCTCATCACTGTCTTTCATGATGCTGCCAATTAGCCCAGTGGTGAAAATCTTTGTCTTCTTGATGTTGAGCTTCAATCAATATATAATGCTGAAGTTCTTGACCTTGTGCAGCAAGTGCTTGAGGTCCTCCTCAGTTTCAGCAAACAAGGTTGTGTTATCTGCATAACGGAGTTTGTTGATGAATCTTCCTCCAATCCTAATGCCACCTTCCTCCTCGTAGAGCCCAACCAACCTCCTGGATGATCTGCTCTACAAATAGATTGAAAAGGTATGGAGATAGGACACATCCCTGGTGAGTTGCAATACCTAAGGATGCTTTGGGTAACTATTAGATTATCCAACAAGCATTAAAATCACATGGAAGGAGTATACCTAGTCACTGTACCAAAAAGAATTGGCTGACACAGAAGAATTTAATGAAACAATGTAAGAGTAGAGCCTGTGGTGATGAAGGAAGAAGTTTAAGCTTCTCTGAAAGAATTGGCATAGAGCAAGGCCTCAGGAATTGGCAGCATACCAACTGATATATTTCAACAAACAGATGCTGTGCTGGATGTGCTCACCAAGTTGTGCCAAAAAATCTGGAGGATAACCACCTGGCCAACTGACTGGAAGAGATTGATATTTGTTCCCATTTCAAAGAAAGGTGACCTGATAGAGTGTGGAAATTATCAAACAATATCATTAATATCACATGCAAGTAAAATTCTGCTGAAAATTTTCAAAAAATGACTGAAACAACACATCAACAGAGAGAACTGCCAGATGTGCATGCTAGGTTTAAAAGAGGCCATGATATACTAGGGATATTATAGGTAATGTTAGAGGGATCTTGGCTGAAAACAGAGAGCACCAGAGGAATGTCTATTTGTGTTTCATTGATTATGCAAAGGCATTTGACTGTGTAGATCACGACAAACTGTGGCTGACTCTGAGATGAATGGGAATCCCAGAACACTTGATTGTGCATATGAGAAACCTATACTTGAACCAGGAGGCAGTTGTCAGAACAGAGCAAGAAAACACTGCATGGTTCAAAATTGGGAAGGGTGTACGCCAGGGATGTGTCCTATCTCCATATTTTTTCAATCTATATGCAGAACAGATCATCCAAGAGACTGGGCTCTATGAGGAGGAATATGGCATCAGGATTAGAGGAAGATTCATCAACAATCTGTGTTATGCAGGTGCCACAAATCTGATTGCTGAAACCGAGGAGGACCTGAGGAATTTGCTGCAAAAGGTCAAGGACTACAGCTTTAAATGTGGATTGAAGCGCAACATCAAGAAAACAAAAATTCTCAGCAGTGGGCCAATTGGCAGCATCATGATGAAGATGGTGAAGAGACTGAGATTGTTAACTGCTTCAGTTTGCTTGACTCCGCAATCAACATGCTTGGTACCAGCAGCCATGAAATCAAAATAATAATTTTATTGAGGAAGTCTGCTGCCCCAGACCTCTCCAGAGTATTGAAGAGCAGTGAAGTCAGTCTGGAGTCTAAGGTTTGCCTAATCTGGGGCATAGATTTTTCAATGCATTTGATAGCTTGCTATGCATCAGAAAGATGGACAATAATTAGGGATAACATAAGGAGAAGTCATGCCTTTGAGCTGTGGTGCTGGAGAACAGTATTGAGTATACCATGGACTGCTAGGAGAACAAACAGATGCATCCTGGAGACGGTGACACCAGGCTTCTCCTTGAAGAAAAAGATTTTTAAACTCTGACGTATTTTGGGAATGTTGCAATGATGGCCTGTCCCTTGGAGAAGGACATTATGCTTGGGAGAGTCAAGGACAGTGCAGGAAGGAAGACCCTTAATAAGATGGATTGATTCAGACTTGGGCAATAGGGATAGGTATGTCAGAGACAATAAGGATGGCTCAGGATAGAGCAGGGTTCAGAACTGTTGTACATAGTTTCTCTACTCGATGGCACATAACAATAACAGCATTAAAAAAAGAAAGGGCAATGAAAATCAAAACAATATGTCTGGCCTTGGAATCCCTGTGCATAGACTAACAATATCTCCTTTGAATAAAGCAAGGAGATGCTGCATGGTTTCCAGTGAGGAAAGGTGTGTGTCAGTGTTGTAATTTTTTCTTCATATATATTCAATCTGCATGTTGAGTAAATCAAGAAGCTGAACTAGATGAAGACGAATGTGACAGCAAGATTGAAGGAGCTATTTTATACTCCCACCAATAGTGAATAAAGGTTCTAGTTTCTCTGCATTCTCTACAGCATTTGTTGTTTCCTGTTATGTTAAATTTTGCTGCTCTTAGTAGGGTGAGATGGTATCCCATGATTGTTTTGGTTTGCATCTCTCCTAGAGGTAAGGATTTTGAACATTTTTTCATGTGTTTGCCATCTGAATGGCTTCTTTGGTGAAGTGTCTGTTCATATTCTGTACCCATTTTTCAATTGGGTTGTTTATCTTGTTGTGGTGCTCAAATATTTTATAAATTCTAGATATAAGTCCCTTATTTGACATGTCATTACCAAATAATTTTTCCCCAGTATGTGGCTTCCCTTTTTACCCTGTTAGAGAAGTTTTTGGATATATAGTAATTTCATTCTTAGCAGATTCCATTCATCTATTTTATCCTCTCCTGGTTGTACGTATTTCTGGATGCTTGGAAGACTGTTTGTGTTGTGGATTAGGACTTCTAGAGTTCTTCCAAGCTTTTCTCTAACCATTATGGTAGGTAGTATGGCACTTTCTCAAAAAGTTGGAAATAGAAATACCATTGACACAGCAGTTCCACTACTGGGAATATACCCTGAAGAAACCATAACTGCCACTCTAGCAGATATATGCACACCCATGTTTATTGTGGTTTTGTTCACAATAGCAAAGAGTTGGAAACAACCTAAGTGCCCATCAACAAATGAATGGATAGAGATGTTGTGGTATATTCACACAATGGAATACTAGGCTGCATTGAAAAACAAGGAACTAATAAATTATTATACAAAATGGATGACCCTGGAGGACATTATTATCAGTGAAATATCTCAGTCACAAAAAGACAAATACTGCATAATACCACTTGCAAAGTTGTAAAGTGGGACGGACATCGAGGTTGGGGGAAACTAAGAAAAGAGAGGATAAATAATGTATAGTACATTGAAACAGATGAGGGAGAGAACTATTTAAAAGGGATATGTGATTAAGAATTATTATCATGATGAGAGCCCAGAATGAAAGCTGCATAGTGGAGTGGACTGTAGTGGGGAGGAGAGAATTGTGTAACAATTAAATATTTTATTTATTTATTTATTTATTTATTTTTCAAAGAGAAAAGAAAACTGTGGGGAGGGGTGGCCTGGGAGGAAAGTATGCAACAATGAATGAATGGAAATCCAAAGTCTCTGTAAACTTTCAATAAAGTTAATTTAAAAAAATTTAAGGAACTTTCATCAACAGGCTGTGTCAATGAAGACAGCATTTGCAGAAGATCAGAGACTACAATCTTAAGTATAGCTTAACTCTCAATACCAAGAGACCAAAAAATCACACCATTGAATCAATAGACAATATTATGACAAATGCAGAACAGATTGAAGTTGTCAGTAGTTTCATTTTACTTGGACGCATGATCAACACCGGTAGTGGTAGCTGTTGTTGTTACGCCCTGTGAATAGCAAATCTGAACTCTGTCCTGTCCTGTGCCGTCTTCACAATCTCTGACACACATTAGTCCGTTGTTACAGCCACTGTGTCAATCCACCTGGCTGAGGGTCTTCCTCTCTCTTGCTGTTCCTCTACCCTCCCAAGCATGATGCTCCTGTCCATGGAATAGCCTCTCCTAGAAACATGCCCAAAAGTGTTGAGAAATGAGGTGAAGCTTTGTCATCTTTGTCTCCAACTACATTCCTCACCGTTTCATAGATGTGAGTTACTTTGGGAAATTATCATTCTTGTTCCTCTAATATGAACTTTAGACAGGTGCTTTTGAAAATCTGATTGAATATGATTTTGCACCCTCCCTTAATGTTAGCCAGAAGCAAGGGCAATAGTTTAAAAGTTTAATATTTCCCTTATTTTTAATAAGTAATGGAGACCAAGGTTAAACTTGGGTTATTTTCCCATGATATTATCTAAAGTGTCATCCAAACCATCATTCATGTGTGGTTTGTAACATGGGGAGTTAATATAAGCCATTTCTATATGCATGGCTTTCTAATCTTGCTACTACATTCAGAACTGGAACTACTTAAACCCTACTTGAAGCTTTAAAGGCCGGGTTAAACCATTCTGATAATCAAAGAAGAAAATCAACGCAATTCTGAATAACTACCTCCTCACTTAGCATAAATTGTTTCCTGCGTAGCCAATAACTGTGCTCTTTCATTGTTGCTGTTAGGTGCCGATGAGTTAGTTCTGGCTTATGGAAACCCTGTGTACAAACTCTGTGTACAACCTTCTGTTCCGTGCTCTCAATCCTTACTGTGCTGTAGCTGATTGTTGCATCCAGTGTCAACCCATCTTACTGATGATCTTCTTTTTCCTGCGTGTTACTCAGCCTGATGTCCTTCTCCAGACGTTGACCCCTACTGCTAATCAAGTGAAAATTAAGTGAGATAATTCTGTGTCCTTGATTCTAAGAATCCTCTAATTATACTTCTAAGAAGGAATTTCACATTCTTCAAAAGCAGACCATGGCTTTTCCAATGTTCTTCACCATCAATGTAGTTCAAATGCATTCATCCTTCCTTGGTCTTTTTTATTCATTATTTTCCAGTTTTTGCATGCATGTGATTCAGGATTTTGGTTAGGTGTGCCTTAGTCCTCAAAGTGATATCCTTGCTCTTTAACTCTTTTAACCAAGTCTTTTGTTATCGATTTGCCCAATGTAATATATCATTTGATGTCTCAACTGCTGTTTCTGTGGGTATTGATTATGGATCCAAATAAAATGAAATCCTTGAGAACTTCAATATTTTCTCCATTTCTTATTGTGATGATTTTGAACTTATGTATAATTGACTAGTCCTTTGTACCTAGTTTAAGTTAATAGATTGGGTTTCCAAGGTTGTGAATTGCAAAGTGGGGAGACTGTCCATCTTTCTCCTGCATATCAGCAGGTAGATTTGAACCACCCCAGACATACAACCATTGGGTTACCAGTTCAACTTGCTGTAGACTACTCCATTAGATATCCCTTTAGTTTATGTTTAGGTATTATGAGGTGTGTCTTCGTAAAGTGTGTATAAGATAAACTTTAACAAATGATGCCAAACAGTTGTTTTAAATCAAGTCAAATATTCTCCTATCAGAAATGTATTAGAATCACCACATCCTTTCAAACACTTGTTTTTATAGGGGTTTTTTCTTTTGTTTTCTAGTTAGCCATTACAATTATTTTAATGATTTAGCCTATTGAAACAACCAATAATGTTATAGTACTGAAATGGTGGGTTTTGTGTAGTAGTATTTTAATATTAACCATTTTCTTATCTTCTTTTTATGAAGAATGCTTGACTTAAATCCATTATTGTGTTTATATGTATGTTTCTTGGGGTAGAATGTTGTAATAGATTTCAAATGTTGCCTCAGAGCCTTGAACCGTCTCCTACTGAGAGATAAGGCCCTTATCCACTGCCCTGCAATCTGTACAGACTCTTCATTCTTAGATAATGTTCTGAGATCTCTCAGGTTAGGTTATTAAAGGCAAAACATCTTCTACTTCATCCACTGAAACCCTTGCTTTTGAGGCCTCAGAGGTGAAGCTCTGGAGCCCAGTTACTTGAAACTACAATTCTAGAGAAGTCTTTTGTAAGTTTTCAGTCAACTGTATAGTTCCATGTTTTAAACTTCACACTAAATGTCCAGCCATGTAAATAATAAATGATGCTATCTTGGATTATTAAGGCCACTTTATTAACTGGATAAAACTGTTGAAAAAGAACTACCTAAACTGCCCTGCAATCCCAAAGACCCACTGTTCAAATCCACCAATTGCTCCAAGAGAAAAGGATGGATGATCTCCTCCCGGGAAATTTGAAAACCCTCTGGAGGGTCGGCTGTGGTCAGTTCCAACTCAAAGGCACATACCAACAACAACAGCAAAGTGAATCATGGTATAAATAAATGATAAAGAAAAAACTGTCAATGGAAAATACCCAAGTACCCATCAACAAATGAATGGATAGAGAAGTTGTGGTATACTCACACAATGGAATACTATGCTGCATTGAAATACAAGGAACTGACCCTAGAGGATACTATGATGAGTGAAATATCTCAGTCACAAAAGGGCAAATACTGCATGGTGCCACTGTTGTAAAGCAGGACTGACATCGGGGTTGGAGGGAGACTGAGAAAGATGGGTTTAATAATGTATACTGCATTGAAACAGATAAGGGAGAAAACTATTTAAAAGTGGTATGTGATTAGGTATTTTTGTCATGACGGGAGTCCAGAGCAAAAGCTGCATAGTGGAGTGGATCTGGGGGAGCGATTGTAAAACAACGAAAGAATTTTTCTTTTCGTTTTACAAGAGGGGGGTGTGCTGGGGGGCGGGGGGTAAGGTTGGGAGGGGAGAAAAGTGCAACAATGAATGAATGGAAATCTAAAGTCTCTGTAAATTTTCATTGAAATTACTAATAATTCTTGCCTAAATCTGAATTTATAAAATTTTGTCATAAGATAAAATGGTTCTTATCTAAAGTATTTCTAATTTAAAGTAGTTGGTCATTTGGCGATCAAACTCTTCCCATTTCTATCAGAGTCGAACCGGCTCTTAGGTAATCTTGTAGAAACGACTAAAGGCTTTAAATCACAGGACAAGAGATTGTTCATCTTTCTCCTTAAAAGCCACTGGTAGATATTAACCACTAGAGAAACACTCCCTTTATATTAGCAATGTAACTCCATATGGACTATGTCACCAGTTTGAGTTAAAATCGAATTTAGTATCTGAAAATACCATGTTAATATAGTAAAATAAAAGAAAATGTAGCATTGATTTATTGAAAGGAAATTACTTTGAGGCTACTATTGAGAAATATAGACTGTTTAGCCACATTGTTGTTCATGGCATAAAATAAAAAAATAGTATCTATATCGCCAGAGGTTGTACATGATGCAGGCCATGGTCTTTGCAATTACTTGCTATGCATCAGAGATCTGGACAAAGACTAGGGATGACGGAAAGAGAGTTGATGCCTTTGAGCTGCGGTGCTGGAGAAGAGTACTGAATGTACCATGGACTGCCAGGAAAACAAACAAGTTCATCCTAGAGAGAGTAAAGCCAGGCTGCTCCTGGAGGCAAGGATTCTGAAGCTCCATCTGACATACTTTGGACATGTTGCAAGGTGGGATCAGACCTTGGAGAGGGATGTCATGCATGGGAGGGTGGAGGGACAGTGTAGGAGAGGAAGACCCTCGATGAGATGGATTGATTCAGTGACTGGGGTTATGGAGACAGACGTGTCAGAGACAAGAAGACTAACAAGGGATAGAGCAGGGCTTTAGGGTTGTTGTACATATTATCACTATGAGTCGCAGGCGACTCAATAGCACATAACAACAACATATCATCGTTAACCTGTTTCCCTAGCTGTTGAACATTTGGCTAGCAGCTGAATTATTTGACCTATGTACCACTAGACCTCAAGAATACATTTAGCATGAAAGCAGAGAGTACCAGAGGAATGTCTATCTGTGTTTCATTGACTATGCAAAGGCATTTGATTGTGCAAATCACAACAAACTGTGACTGACTCTAAGAAGAATGGGAATCCCAGAACAGTTGATTGTGTCTATGCAAAATCTATTCTTGGACCAGGAGGCAGTCGTCAGAAGAAAGCAACAAAACACTGCTTGGTTCAGAATTAGGAAGAGTTTGCACCAAGGATGTGTCCTATCTCCACATCTTTTCATGTGGAACAGATTATTCGGGATGCTGGGCTATATGAGGAGAAATGTGGCATCAGGATTGGAGGTAGACTCATCAGCAATCTGCATTATGCAGATGGCACTATCCTCCTTGCAGAAACTGAGGAGGATCTGAAGCACTTGCTACAGAATGTCAAGGACTGCAGCTTTCAATATGAATTGAAGCTCAACATGAAGAAAACAAAAATTCTCATCACTGGGCTGATTGGCAGCATCATGATAGATAGTAAGGAGATTGAAATTGTTAACAGCTTTCGTTTACTTGGCTCTACAATCAACACTCTTGTTACAAGCAGCCAAGAAATTAAAAGACAAATTGCACTGGGAAAGTCTGAGACCTCTCCAAAGTACTGAAGAGCAAGGATGTCAGTCTGGAGACCAAGGTGCACCTGATACAGGCCATGATCTTTGCAATTACTTGCTATGCATTCAGAATGCTGGACAATGACTAGGGATGATAGAAGGAGAATTGATGCTTTTGAGCCATGGTGCTTGAGAAGAGTACTGAATATAGTATGGACCTCTAGGAGAACAAACAAGTTCGTCCTGGAGAGAGTGAAGCCAGGAGCAAGGATTTTGAAGCTTCATCTGACGTGTTTTGGACATGTTGCAAGGTGGGATCAGTCCTTGGAGAGGGACATCATGCTTGGGAGGGTGGAGGGCCAGCACAGGAGAGGAAGACCCTTGATGAGGAGGATTGATTCAGTGACTTAGGGTAATGGGGATAAGTGTGTCAGAAACAAAAAGATTGATACAGGATAGAGCAGGTTTTAGGGCTGTTGGACATAGGGTTGCTTTGAGTCACAGGTGACTTGACGGCACATAACAGCAACATCATATATGTATACAGAGTAACGAAACATTGACAGTGAAATATAAGATCATATCAATTTTTATATTTGAACTTTTATCTGATTTTTTAATTAGCATTTATTCTGCTTAAATCAGAAAGAAAGAAAAACAGCATCATTTCTTTTTAAATTGTGTATGGATTACTATTTTTTTGCCAAAACATCAGTGTCCCAGATATTCAAATTGAGTGTTAGAGTTCCCATCATTTCAAAGTTTTCATTTTAATGATTTAGCCTGTTAGAACAACCAATAATTTAATAGCACTGTATTGAAGGGTAATTCCCATTTTAGTTCCCCTGATTAAGTGATGCACTTGAAAGTCTCCAAATGCTTTCATAACATCTTCCATAAAGAGAGTAACTTTGCCTTTATTCTAACTCTTGTCAATTTCTAAATCTTGTTATCCTGAGACTCAAAGTTACACTTACTTAACTAACATGTGGGTGGGGGGGTTTCTCCCCTGATTCTTTCTGAATACGTATGTGTTTACCACTTAGTCATTCCTAATACTTATTTTGTCTTCTCCTTTGCATACCACTTGCAGTGTTTAGCGTCTTCCTATACTTTTTTTTTTTTAGATTGTCTGACATTTTAAAGTATACTTCTCAAATCCTGGCAAATCCATGTGCTCTGCTTCTCCCTTTTTATTTATATTTTTGCCCTTTTAGTGTTAGATACGCCAACTATTTACTTTTCCTCCACTTTTTTCAATACTGCCTCCAGGCTAATTAACTTTTAATAACATAATTATTTTGTCCTTGGATTTGCTTTCATGTGTTTTTTTTCTTATCATTTTTTTATTAAATTTTATTAGTTTTAATGAACATTTACAGAGATTTTGGGTTTTCATTCATTCATTGTTGCACTGTTTTCTCCACCCTCATCCCCAGTTTGTTCTTCTTTCCCTCCCCATGACTGTTTTAATTGTCCAGTTGCCACAGTGCTTGTCAAAGCCAGTTCTGATTAATCTCCTTTGTCAGTGTGTCCCTTGCCATTCCCTATCACTCCTTATAATTTTTATGAACAGTTTTTTTAAGATGCAAATATTTACTGCACTACCACCCGTGTGTGACGAGCTCTTGCCTATGGCTCCAGAGCAAAATGTGTCTTAAGATCTTCCATTTTTTTAAATTAAAAAAATCTTATGTATAATACACAGCACATGGGACTTACTGCCCTTTTTTCTTGAGTTTCTTCCTTTGTTCTATATTTGAGTCCTGTGGAATTCTTGATATATTCCTGTTGTAAATGGGGCATACTTTAAATATTGATTTGAACCACTGTCAATGTTTCTTTATTGCATAAGATCCTCACTAAACTCTAAAAAAATCATAGACAAGGTAGGAGGTAACTGAAAGGCTGGAAATCAAGCTTTTTATGTAAACGTTTTTAAAATAATCTACTATTAATTTCATGTAAAATTACGTAGGTATAAGAAAGCTAATCTGATTTTATTTTGTAAATCCCATGATAAAACTATACAGGTAAAGATCAAGATAATAAATATTATAAGCCTATGTACTGTGCTCAAAAATAATCAAGAATATATTTTTTTACAAAACCACAAAATCCCTCACATTTTTAACCTACAATTTTCAGGTATAAATTGTAGAATATTCTAGTACCCAAAATTAGCCTGCAGGAAATGTGGCCAATCCTTGATAAAGGTTTCCATAAATTCATTCTTCTTTGTCAAGAAAGAGGTCATCAGATCAGATACGCACTTCACAAATTAAACCCTGCATTTCATAGATAACAAAATACCCACTCAGTCAAGGATCAAATGCTAATAGGCAGAGTGGAATTACCTGAGAATGAAAGATGCAATTGCCTAAAGATGTGACACGTCCCTTAGATTTCGAAGATATTTAAGCTTCCCCTGAAACTCAATTCCCCTTTAATTATAAAAATCAACATATTATTTATATGGTCAGTGAACACTTGTGATTATAGTTATTATCATGTAAAATGTAGCAAAGCCACTAATTTTCCAACCTGCTTCTCTTTCTGTTACCTTTGAAGCGTGAGAGCAAGCCTCATTGCCGTGATTGAATGACGTTCATGAGAACTATCTATCGGAAATACAGGCTAGTGGAAAGAATAATATCCACTAATGTCAATTTCTCTCTGCACAACACATTCCTCAAAATTTATACATATTCCCCTGAAGAAATCATTAAAAACAAACATACATTCAACACACACAGACACACACATACACACACACAGACGCATACTCTAGTCACATTCCTGGCTTTAAAGGAATCAGAAATTACAGGGTCAAAGGAGAAAAACGTTATCCTTACATAGGAGGTGTCCTTAGTAGCCTAGGAAGTAAGTAATGGTGCTGGTAAACCCGGGGAGTGCTATTTGAAGTCACCAGCAGCTCTGCAGGATTTTAATGGGCATTCTCCTCCCTTGTAAACTACCGCTTCTGAAAACCCACTGGAGAATTGGCTATGAGTCAATTCAAATAGACGTTCTCAAACCAACAACATATAGAATTGTATACATACCAGCCTATACAATGTGAGGAAAGTATGTCAATGTCTAAGCATTTTTCAACCTTTGTTCTGTAAGAGACATTTAGTGTCTATCAGCAAATCAAATGATGATATAGAAGGTTCGTTTGCAGGGAAAAAACAACCCCAAACACATTTATATTTTGTGGCTTTCTTTTCCTCCTTTTATACAAGGATTCTGGGGCTTCATCTGACATACTTTGGGTATGTTGCCGGGAGGTACGGGTCCTTGGAGAGGGACATCATGCTTGGGAGGGTGGAGGGATGGCACAGGAGGGGAAGACCCTCTATGAGGTGGATTGATTCAGTGCCTGGGGTAATCGGGATGGGTTGTGTCAGAGGCAATGAGATTGGCACAGGATAGAGGGCGGTTTAGGGCTGTTGTACATAGGGTCGCTATGAGTCACAAACGACTCGAGGGTACATAACAACAACAACAACATGTATATTTAAAGCCCCATCTAACTCCATTTCCCTTCTCTTTTAATTCATAACTTACCACTATTCTTTTGATTCGTTTAGTGCTTATTTTAGAAATCTGAGTACAAATATTAAGCATAAAGTTAATAGGTGTATCCTCCTCCAGAAAATACAAGGACTTCTAAAAAATTTAAGTCAGATCCCTCTGAACAGGAACTTTGGAAAGGTGGAACTTCCATTGTATCTGGATTTTTAACACTATAATCTTAATCATTAACCGGTATTATAACTCAAGGTTTTTTTATCCATCTCAGGCCTTCGTAAATATTCTCCTTGTCTGTCTCTAATCTCCTCATTTTGCCTGTGCTCTTTAAGTCTGGTTAGTGTGGATTTATGGGTGGACAGCCACATTCTCTCTGTGTCTCCATTGTTTGGCTCTTGTTGCTGTGATGGAAACACACCTTTAATTACATTGTTGCCCCTTGAGGGTTGTTGTTGTTGTTGTTGCCTTTGAGTCAAAACAACTTGTAACTTAGCAATGCTTTGAACAAAAGGCCTTTCTATGAAGGGACTTGTTTCTTTTCTGGCTCTTATTTACTCCTTTCATCTTGGGTGCCTTGCAGATCTCAGTAAGAATTAGGGGGAAACTTTAAGTAAGTAAGAGTGAGAATTGTGTCACTGTAGTAAACAAAATGGCATCTGGTCACTGTTAGTTTTTTATTTTGTTTTTAATTTTATACTCATTCATTGTTGCATATTCTTTTCTCTTTGCCTCCGTACCAGTCCTGCAGTCAACTTGGCAGTGCACCTTATTCCAGATTGCTGCCATTTCTAGAACGCCGACTCATATAGTTCTTTTGGGCCATTCTTCCCCTCATCTGTTCAAAAGCTGTGTTTGTTATCTATCCATTCTTTTCCTATTCTCCCCTTAACCCTCAATCTCAGGACTATTTTATAACAGCAATGTTCTGCAGTGTTTATCCCTTTGTGATTGTAATAGCTCATTCAGCATAATGTTCTCCAGGCTTATCCATGTTGTGTAATGTTTTACGAGTTCATTGTTTTCCAGTGCTGCACAATATTCTATGTTGTTGTTGTTATGTGCCGTCGAGTCGTTTCCGACTCATAGCGACCCTATGCACAACAGCCCTAAACCCTGCTCTATCCTGCTCCAACCGCACTGCCT
>NW_006399856.1:5984625-6010981 GCF_000299155.1 Elephantulus edwardii | reverse complement strand
CTCTTCTGTCTTTGTAATGACCGTTTACACTCTTCCTGAATGATATCTTTGACATCCTCCTGTGTGAATATACCATAACTTTCCTATCCATTAATTTATTAATGGGTGCTTGGGTTGCTTCCATCTTCAGGCTATTGTACATAACACAGCAATAAACACGGGTGTGCGTACATCTACTTGAATTGTGTGGGTCTGGTTTCTTTAGGTTATATTCTCACTAGTGGAATTGCTGGGGTAAGAGGTATTTGTATTTAACTTTTTTTTTTTAACTCCATAACCTTTTTTCTTTTAAAATGATTTTGATGAAAGTTTACAGAGACTTTGGATTTCCATTTATTCATTATTTCACTTTTCTCCCTGCCCACACCTCCCCCCATTCACTCTTCTTTTTGAAAAATTTTTAAAAGTTATTGCTTTATTGTTATTCAATTCTTCCCTCCAAGTCTACTCTCCTATGCTACCTTCGTTCTGAACTCCTGTCATGACAATAAAATCTAATCATATCTCTCTTTTAAACAGTTCTCTCCCTCATCTGTTTCAATGCAGTATACATCATTTATCTCATCTTTCTCAATCTCGCCCCAACCCCTATGTCAGTACTCTTTTATAACAGTGTCATTATGCCTTATTTGTATTATATTTCCAACTTTTTGAGAAAGCTTCAAACCACCTTCCACAGTGGCTGGACCATTTTACGTTACCACAGCAGTGAAAAAGAGTTCCAATCTCCCCACAAGCCATTCCAGCATTTATTATATCTCCTCTGTGGAAATTTGCTACTGTTTCTGGGGTGAAATGATATGGTTGTTTTGATTTACATCTCTTTGATAGCTTGGACTGTTATTTTAAAAACTCTAATTCTTATATCAAAGAAATATTTTCATTAATCTCTCTATTGCATCCTTTTCAGTATCTTTCCACTGTGCTAGTTTATTTACTCTCTAGTTGGCTTTGTCTTATGTGTCAGTCTATTCTATGAGCTCTGGTAGCCCAGGGGGTAAGGAGATAAGCTGTCAACACAAAGGTACACAGTTTGACTCCACCAGTTGCTTTGCAGGAAAATGATGAACAATCTTTTCCTGTGCAATTTACTGTCTTTGAAAACCTGCTGGAACCTCAGCTACGGGTTGGTTCTATCTCAACTGTCCACAACAATTTGTTAAATATTCCACCTCCTGAACATCTAATTTCAATTCCTGTTATCACATTAAAATAATAATTTCAATTATTTCACATTACACACACTATATTTGGCTATTTTAAATGTACCAAGTCATTCAGCTAGCCCTGTATTAGAAATCCTATACTGTGGAGTCTTTAGAGATCTGACTTTCACTTTGCTGTTTCTGCTGTTTATTTATGTGATTTTACCTAATTTTTTGAAGAATGTTGTTTTAATTGTTTTGACTTCTGGTTCTTAAGAATTCTCAGAGGACTGTTTTAAAGAGACTTTCTCTTTAAAGAGACTTAAAGAGGCTCTCTCAAATGCTTGATGATATTATCTTCATAATATACCTTTCAACTGTTGCACTGGATAGATTCTAGGTCAGTCAGTTTATGTGAATTCTAAAAACACTTAAGAATTTTTCTTAATGATTAGCAACCTTCAGGAGATAAAGTTTTTAGAAAGAATTTCTTCCTCTTTCCAGAGCCACAATTGAAATGTTTATGTGCTTGATATGCTCTTCAGAAGTGTACATCTCCCTTTCATTCAATCATATTGGTATCATCAAGAGGGAGTTTTGGTGACCTAGAGTAAGAAGTTGTGCTACAGTGGCAAAGTTCGAATCCACCAGCTGCTCCGCTGGAGAAAGATGGACAATCTTCTCCCCTGGGATTAATTGACTCTGAAAACTCACAAGACGATCATCTGTGGTTTGTTTTCAACTCAGTGGTGCACACCACCAACGACATCATCAAAAATTATCATCTTCTTTAACTTCAGCTCACCACTCACACTGTAGTCAGCTCTGTGAAGTTGTACAACTTACAGTGCTGGCAGCCATGAGGCTAGATAATCCTGATATTGCCTTTGGTACCAGCCTTTGATTTAAGGGTTCCTTTTGTTTAAAGTTAAGCTTGGTTGTCTTTCTCCAGATCTGTCAAAACCAAAGGGAATCTAGAAGAAGCAGCTGGATCCCAGGTCATATGCCAGCTTTGGTGCTAATTTATTTCAAAAGTTTGACCTGTTAGGTTTATGCTTTTTCAGAACTTCAAGCCTCACATTCTTATGCAATCACAGAAACATGGTTTAAGATATTTTATGAAATGCTCTATTCTGTATTCTTACGTGTGTGGTGCTGAACGTGGGTTTGCAGACATACTGGGTTCATCAGATTGCCAAAAGTGGAGACACTAGGAGTGGTCTGTGAAATAACTGCCTCCACTGCTTGGTGCCCCTGTGAACAGCATCGCCCCTAGCTTTGCCTGGAGATGGGGAAACTACAGGGTTTTTCAGTCAGCTTGACACTGAAAGCTTTATTTAAACTTGGGGACTATAGACACTCTTAATAGTGATGGAAGTTAATAACAAGAGATGAGGAGATAAAAGTAGTGCTTATAATTTGCCATGCTAGCTTGTTGACTCTGTGTTGGATATTTTCAATTTCCTCTTGCCATATACACTATAATTTCGTATCACCAACATGACTTTTTGCCAACTCAGTTTAGAATATGCAATCATATAACAGAGAATCCACTGATGCTAATTGATGCCCTTTTTCTTTCCCTTGTAAAGAATTAACTGATCCCTTTCCCCATCTCCAGCAACTTCTCCAGCAAATTTCATAAATTATTGAAGATTTGTAATAAATTCCAGTAGGTAGTGGTTACTACCTATTGAATTCTTTTTTGTTATTCTATGTTTATGAATGATAATTGTAAGCAGTTATTGTTTACCATGTGTCAGGAATAGACCTAATTTCTTTACATGTGTCAAATAATACAATCCTCACTAAATGTTATGAGGTCAGTATTATTTCTATCCCCATTTTATCAATGTAGGAATGGTCGCAGAGATGTTCGATTAATTCTCCAAATTCTTGTAGATAGAATAAAGATCTAAAATCTGATCCCCCTCACTTCATGCACTTCCCTATAGACAATAGGCTATCTCTCTGAAATCCTGTTGGCATTTAAGGAGAGTAATTTTTTTTCACTGGTTTATTCACAAAATTCTAATACCAATTTGAACAAATTCTTTCAGTTTCCCTCACCCTCCCACCCATCAAATTGTACAATCCAATGATTAATCCCCCTTTCCCCCCCCTGTACATCCACATCCCTCTGCTTCCAGCCTCTCTCACGCTTCCTTGATCCTTATACTCCTTTTACAATAATGGTTTTATACAATATTTATCCTTGTGGGACTGAATTAGGTCACTCAGTATAATGCTCTCCAGTCCCTCCAAAGTTAGGTAATAATTTACAGTGTTATTGCTTCTGTGTGCTGCATAGTATTCCATTGTGTGAATGGACCACAATTTCTCAATCCATTCGTTTGTGGTTGGATATTGGGCTGTTTCCATGTTCTCTCGATGGTGAATAATGCTACTATGAACGTTAGTGTACAAATCTCAGTTTGTGCCTCAGTTTAAGGAGAGTATTTTTGTTTGGAAAAAACCAAAAGATAGTCTGATGATTCTAAAGAGTTAATACCACTTTAGTGCACAAGTTAAACTATTATTAACAACTGAAAAAAAATCTAAAACTTTTCAAATTACATTTACTTCTGATGGTCATCCCCTTCCTGTATTTCCACATCAATTGCAAATGAACTATTAACTTTCAAAATGGTCGCTTCAGGCTTCTATTTACATTTTTAATAGAGAAAATATCAAATAGACATAAGGCCTAATTTAAATTCGAGTTAATTTTCAAGAGGAAAAAGTGATCAGAGAAACAGAATTCATCCCAAAGCCCTGTGTATCATTAAAGAGTTAATTAAATGTATTAAGGAAAATGTAGTGTCAATTTACTCTAATTGAGAGAAATTTTAAGTCCAGATTTACAGGAAGAAGGCTTAGTCTGCATAATCTATCGGAGATTTGTTTGACCACTGAGGAGTCACTGCTAATGAGCTCTGACTTGGTGAAAGTCCCTCTGAGAAAGGGTATTTAATCTGCAATTGGCTTGCTAATGAGCACTGTCAAAGTGTAGACTGGTCTCAGATACTCTACCATGAAAGAAGCCCCAAGTTTTCTTTCCAGTCCACCAGTTGGCCTAAACATGCTGAATTTATCCTTGCTACCTTCAGCCACAGTTGTCATAAGAGTGTCATTTCTCAGGCACAAGACACAAAGGAAAATGATGATTAGATGACACAATTTGTTCTTTGGGAAACATCAGTATTTTCCCTTTAGTTGTTTTACCAGTCAAATAACTGATGGGTTAGAAATCCTTAATATGATGTCACTATGAGGTGTGTCCTGTCTCCATACCTTTTCAACCTGTAGCAGAGCAGATTATCCAAGAGGCTGGGCTCTATGAGGAGAAGCGTGGCGTTAGGATTGGTGGACGATCTATCAACAATCTGCGTTATGCAGATGACACAACCCTGCTCACTGAAACTGAGGAGGACCTCATGCACTTACTGCAGAGGGTCAAGGACTGCAGCCTTCAATATGGACTGAGGCTCAATGTCAAGAAGACAAAAATTCTCACCACTGGACCAATTGGTAGCATCAGGATGGATGGTGAAGAGATTGAGATTGTTCACAGCTTCAGTTTGCTCAGCTCCACGGTCTACACTCTTTGCACCAGTAGCCAGGAAATCAAAAAACGTATTGCGATGGGAAAGTCTGTGGTTAGGGACCTCTCTAAAGTACTCAAGAGCAACGGTGTCTCTCTGGAGACTAAGGTGCGCCTGATACAGGCCATGGTTTTTGCAATCACTTGTTATGCATCAGAGAGTTGGACAATGAATAGGGAGGATAGAAGGAGAATTGACTCCTTTGAGCTGTGGTGCTGGAGAAGAGTGTTGAATGTACCATGGACTGCCAAGAAAACAAATAGATTCATCCTAGAGAGGGTTAAACCAGGCTGCTCCTTGGAGGCAAGGATTCTGGGGCTTCTCCTGACATACTTTGGACATGTTGTAAGGAGAGACAGGTCTTTAGAGACGGACATCATGCTGGGTAGAGTAGAGGGACAGCGCAGGAGGGGAAGACCCTCTATGAGGTGGATTGATTCAGTGACTGGGGTAATCGGGATGGGTGTGTCAGAGGCAATGAGATTGGCACAGAATAGAGCAGGGTTTAGGGCTGTTGTACATAGGGTCGCTATGAGTCGCAAATGACTCGGCACATAACAACAGCAACATGAGGTACTATTTTTATTGATTTAAAATATTTTGGAGTATTCTTTTATACAAGAGAAACAAATTTTTAGGCAGCAAAGTGTGTTTAACTCTTAAACAGCTATAAAAGAAAGGTCTTTAAACATACTCTTGTACTAACATATTGCTTTAACCACTGCAAATTAAAAGCCTACATGTTATATACCTTTCCAGGTTGGTGTTTTGTTTTGTTTTTGAGAAAATGTATATTTTATTTGGTATTAATAGGTTTGAGCATATTCTTTTTTCCCCCCATTCATTCATTGTTACATATTTTCCTCCTTGTCCCTTCTCCGCCCCCCCCCCCCCCCCCCGCCAAGTTCACGTTTTTCATTGGAAAAAAAGTTCTTTCTTTATTATACAGTTCCTCCCCCTCCTCCACCAGCAGGCCACCCAGACCACTTTACTCTCCAGTTTATTCTGGACTTTTGTCATGCCCGTGATACCTATTCATATATTCCTTTTATACAGTTCTCTCCCGCTTCTCTTTCGATGCCCTATACATTATTTATCTCTTTTCTTAGTTTCTTCCCAATCCTCACCTCCGCAGTTTGACTTATTTATAAACACGCTATAAGATAATTTGAAGTGATTTTTGGAAGTGCTAATATTTTTGCAGAAGCAAGGAGCCATGTTATCATACTGTTAAATGAAATATCTATAGCCAGTTATAAAGTATTCTGAAGTAGATGCAAGTCCACTTATCAGAAAAGCTATCTATTTAAAGTCATTTACTGGGGCCAGGGAGGCAGTTTCAAAATAAGTAGAATAGCTTCAGTGTAATATAATCCTTACACTTTTAACTTGTCATTGCCTAATACTAGTCAGAAACTGCTAAAAATTTATTATTGCTTGTTAAGACCTGTATTTCTGATGTATGCTTTCTCCCTTAAATCTTTATTCTTGTGGTTGGAATGTGAAAAATTCTAGGCAATATACATGCCCACATGCAAACATATACATGTTCACATATAAAGGTAGACACACACTATTTTTTTTGCCTTGGTTGCTAATCTGAATCTCATAGTTACACTGATTGTAAACTGCTAGCTAGCCCACCTGCAAGACCAGGTCTTAGCGTAATCTTCGCTCTCATTGCGGATATTTTTAGCAAGAGCAATTTAACTCCTTCATCTTAGCTGTTTTGTTTAAGGAGCAAATTGATTTGAAGGGTAGTTTTACTAAAACTGATTGAGCTTTGGAATTTCGTGTTGCTTCACCAAACTTTAAAATATGGAAGCCTTGAATAATTCTGTGCATAAGATTCTGCATGTTTGAGATAACATCCTCATCCTTCTCTTTTAGATGCCATCCTCTACTTCATGCCCACATATTGTTCAAGGAAGTTTTTCTTTCTTTAGCTTACCTGTTTCCAGTCTCATGAATCACACTAAAAAAGTCTACTTCAGGTTCTATTATATTCCACTTAGATATAACAGTTCCATATCATTCTTAAACTGATTCACGTATGAATAACTTATATGTAGCTAGAGAGCATATATATTAATAGGCCCAACATAAAAATAATTTTTTCAAGAAAAGATCTAAATAAGCCCCTTGTCTTTATGATTCTAGAACTGTAAAGGAGGACATAATCAGCCAAGATTGTTTGTTGTGGTTAACCACCAACCTCAAGATCCCAATAACTTACATAAACAAAGCTGGTGTGGTGTGTGTGTGTGTGTGTGTGTGTGTGTGTGTGTGTGTGTGTGTGTGTGAGAGAGAGAGAGAGAGAGAGAGTGTGTGTTTGTATACAGGAGGAGATTTCCCCTCCTTCTCCAGTGGAGCATGTGGTGGATTAGAACTGCATGCCTTCACGATTGCAGCGCAACTTCTTGCCACTAGGTCTCCGGAGCTCCAACACAAAGTTTTATTTCTCTGTTAAATAAAAGTTCTTTGCAGGAGCTAAGGTAGCACTGTTCCATTTTATCTTCAACACTGGAGTCAGGTTAAGGGAATGAACCCCTCGTCTGGGTCATTTCCAGTCTTATGGAAAAGGGTCAGAGGAGAAGGCATTGAGTGAAAATGGTAATCCCTGAGTTCATCACAATGTGGGTGTGTTATTCCCAAGAAGAGAGTCAATTTTTTTTATATAAGCTTTCTAAATTTTATACTAGTTTACTTACAAGTTTCATATACATTATTTTTCACACCAAATATTTCCCATTTCCATAGCCTACCCCACATTCCATCCATCAAATTATGTGGCCCTATCCTCCCTTCTGTGTTCCCCCTCTCCTCACCTTGGATCTTCATACATGTTTTACTAGTTATCTTTCTATTTCTACAATAATGGTTTTATACAGTATTTGTCCTTATGGGACTGAGTTGGTCAACTTAACATAATGCTCTTCAGTCCCTCCCAAGTTTAATAGTGATTTACAAAATCATTATTTGTGTGTGCTGCAGAATGTGAATGTACCATAATTTCTCAATCCAATGGATTGAGAGTCAATTTTTTGTGACTAAGCCTGACTTCTGAAGGTCACTCATTCACTCATTCTTTGCCATCCAGTCAGAATGGAATCATCACTGACCCTCCAGTAGATTTTCAGAGGCTGTCAACCACACGGGGAGGAGATTGCCTGGCTTTCTCCCATCAGCCACCGGTGAATTGGAACCACCAGAGACTCCACCTTTAGAGGAGCTCCCCATGGGCTATGCTACAGACATCCTTTAACTTTAGAAGGTTTTTGTTGTTACTAAGTACCCTCAAGTCCGCTGCAGCTCATAGCAACTCTGTGAGCAGCAGATCAGAACCTTGCCGTATCCGATGCCATCCTCACAATCTCTACTACGCTCCAGATCATTGTTATAGTGCAACCAGGGTGTTCCTTAATGGCGAGGAGGGTGAAACTTAGAGTCACTCGTATGCTTTGTGTATATTATCAGTACGGGCTAGTCCTTGGGGGAGTAAAAAAACAACCCCCAAAAAAACCACCTGGCTCTCCACTCCCAAAATAACAGGCCTCAGAAGACTCTATGTACAACAGAGCACATTTAGAGTAGACTAACAGAGGCAGAAGCTTCTCACTGGGAATCACAAAGGAGGAGGAACCATTGCAAACAAACACTAAGCTCCATCTCGCATACTTTGAGCACATGGCCAGGAGGGACAAGTCCTTGGTGAAGGACATCATGCTTGGAACAATGGAGGGACAGCGCAGGAAAGGAAGACCCTGGATGAGATATATTGACACAGTGACTGGAGAAATGGGATTAGATGTGTTGGTGATGATGAGACTGGCTCAGGATAGGGCGAGATTCGGAGCTAATCTACATAGGGTTTCTATGAGTCACAGGCGATTTGATGGCACATAACAAGAAGTAAGAAAAGTAGAAAGTCAGTGAAAGAGTTCATGAACCTCAGTGACATGGGTTGACACGGTGGCACAGTGACTTTAGTAGGTAGAGGAGTATAATCCTTCCTTAAACTGAGGCAATGCCTACTCTAAACAATAATGCAACCCACTGTAAGGGGAAAATATGGAAAGATAATTAAATGCTTCAACAAAACTTTACTTACCTGCTTGTCCTGCATTGGGAGATCCATTTGTATCTGACTGGGTTTTCTCCACAATTTTTTCTTAGTGTAGATAAGTGTGAAAATCTGTCACCCTCCTACTGTCTCATAGATTAGTATATCAGTTTATCAGTTGCTTTCCTGTGTATTATATCATCAATATACTTTTAAGGTTATTATTATTTTATGAGTTGTTGTTGTTGTTGTTGCTGTTGTTAAATGCCGTCGAGTCGTAGGTGACTCATAGCAACCCTATGAACTTTCTTCTTTTCCCCAAGTTCATAGGGTTTGCAGAGGCAAGCTATTTTGGAAGTGGATGCCACTCCTGCTTCCAAGATTGTTTTAATCGGGGAGCTCCACTATAAAAATGCCTTGCATACATCCCAACTAACTACATTTCTAAGTTCAAGGAACGCTGGTAGCACAGGATTTAATGCAGCATGCTGCTGACCAAAAAGTCAAGGACTTGAACCTGCCAGTTACCTCATTGAAGAGAGATGGGCCATCTCCTGTGACAATTTAAAGCCTCAACCTGATGGCTGGTGAGGTAGAATAGACTTGATGACAGTACGCTTTCTTTATGGGTCCTGAGTAGGTTCAGTAAACACAAGAGAATTAGGCAGTATCCTTGATTTTAATCAGTTAAAGATAATTTAAGAACAGCACATGGACAGGGAACTGCCAGAAATTCAAACTGGATTCAGGAGAAGCTACGACTTGAGGGAAATCACTGCTGATTTCAGATTGATCTTGACTGAAAGCAGAGGATATCAGAAGATGTATTTGTGTTTTCTTAACTATGAAAAAGCATTGACTGTGTAAATCATAACAAATTATGGCTAATATTAAGAAGAATGGGAACTCTAGAATACTTAATTGTGCTCCTATGAAACCCATACTAGAGAAGCTGTTGTTGGAACTGAGCAAGGAAAGACTGCTTGATTTAAAATCAAGATGTGTTTAAGGGTTGCATCCTTTCTCCATACATCTTCAAATTGTATACTGGGGAAAAAAACAGTTCAAGAATTTGGATTTGTTGAAGAAGAATGTGACAGCAGGAGTGGAGAAAAACCCATCAACAACCTATATCATTCAGATGACACAGTTTTGCTTGCCAGGAAGGAAGAGGACTTGAAATACTTGCAGCACAAGATAATAAATTATAACCGTCAATACAGATTCCATCTCAACATCAAGAAAACAAAGATCCTTACCACCAAACCAAGAGGCAACATTATAATTGATGGAGCAAAGATTGACATTGTAAAAATTTTTTTTAAAAAAACCAAAAAAAAAAAGAAAAAAAGATTGACATTGTCAATTATTTAATTTACTTGAATTCACAGCCACCACCCACAGTAATAGTTGTTGTTGTTAAGTGCTGTAGGGTCGTAGGCGACTCATAGCGACCCTCTGAACGAAAGTCCTTGACACTTGCATGACTTTCATCCTTTCTCCAGGTCCATAGGGTTTCTAGAGGCAGGTTATTTACGGAAGTGAGTGTCACTAATAGTAGCACAGAAATAAAACAACACGTTACCTTAGAGGAAAAAATCTACGGCCAATGTTACAGAGAATCTGCTTTTTCAAAGTGCTAAAAAAACAAAAAAAGGCATTAGTTAAAAATTAAGGTGTGTCTGATGCAAGCCATGTGGGGTTTTTTGTTTTTGTTTTTTCAGTTCTTTTCAATGCTTCTGATGTTGAACAATGGATGAGGATGATGGGGGTGGGATGGCCGGGGAGTTATACCTTTGGTGATGGAGAATGGTACTGACTATTCCATTAACTGACTGCCAAAGGAACACACAAGTCTGTTTTGGCAGAAGTACAACCAGGTCGACCCTTAGAGGCAAGTATGATGAAACTCTGTCTCAAGTGCTTTGGGTGCCTTGTCAGGAGGCTCCAGTGCTTGGAAAGACACTTCATTCATGGAAAGATGGAGGGTCAGAGAACCAAGGAAGATACTGGACAAGATGGATCGACATGGTGATTGTACAATGGGCTTAAGTATATCAGAAATAGTGAAGATGGAACGTGATAGAACAAGGTTCAGACCTGTTGTTCAGAAATTTGTGATGCATTGCAGTTGACTTGCTGGCAACTAACAGTATCAACACAAGCTCTATTGAGAAGTTGAAATATAGATTCATTCACCTATATTCTGGACCAGAGTATGATGAATCTTGTAGAAGGAATACAAAATATCGTAAGAAGTAAAAGTAGAGTCATTTGCAAGAAAAAAAAGGAGGATTTATTTGGGTTTATTCATGTTCTTCTCTATACAGAATTAAAATTCATGTTATCTGTATCTGTGCCCTTCTGTTTTCATAGACCACTCATTTCTGTCAGAATTCTTTTGAATCAGTTACTCACATACAGTTCATGTTATAACATTAATTAGAATTGTGTAATTTCATTATTTACCATGTTGTAAAAAGTGAGAGGGCATTGTTGTGATGGTCATATCTTTTAAGGAGGTGTACTGCCAACCCAAAGGCAGATGGTTCAAATCCATCAGCTGGTCCGTGGGAGAAAAATGAACAGTCTCAGCTATAAGTTAGTTCTGACTCAATGACACATAACAACATCAACTCTACAAGGTGCAAATGTCCCCATCAAGCGCATCCACAATGCAAATAAATTGTCAGACTGTCTCTCTTTTTCTAATACCTTGTTGTTGTGGTTGATTGCTTGTGAGTCAAACACAACTCATAGCGACCCTATGAACAAAAGGCCTGAAGCCCCACTACAACTATTGACATTTATCAAAGTTCATAGGGTTTCCAGAGGCATGTTATTTAGGAAGTGTTTTAATGCCTATCAGTCCTAATTTCAACACAAATCCTACTGTTCTATTGAATTCAAAATTCATTACACCTAATTATATTTATAGTTACGAGGTTTATTAGAGAAGTTAACAGGTAGTAATTCAGGCTGGCCATAGGATATGATTTCTCAGTCAGGACAACTTCTCAAGCAAATTTGCAAGCCCTTTCTCCTTTAGCCTTGAAGCTTTAGGCCAGTGTTGCTTAGTTCTCTCCCCTTGCAGTCCAGTAAACATGGGTGAAGGGCCCTGGCTCAGACTTCATGGGGCAGCAGTCCCAGGTCAGCTCTGTCTCATGTCAGGTCTCTGGCTCTCTGCTGAGACTGCTCTCTCCAGTAGGTCCAGGAATGAATGGCACAAGACTCTTCTTCCCCTAAGTAGCATTGTATGCTTCGTCCTTGCTTGTACTAAGATTCTCATGTAAACATGATGGAATGATGAAACTAGCCAATCATCTTGTTGAAATGATGAGACTAGCCAATCATCTTGCTGAAAAACTAACACACCTTATTTGCATATCTTCACTCAGCCATGCTGGAAAATCAAAGGTAATGTCCTGAGAAAGAGATTTTATTCCACAAATGTCTTTTCCAAACCTTACTGTACCCTCCCCTTCCCTTGATTTTACTTGTCCATTCACTATTCTCTCCTCTCCCTCCCATCCTTACCTATCAACCCTCCACAATTATTTCTATTTCTTTGTCTTCAATCTATACCTTATTCTTTCCTTTCTCTTACAGCTTTTGACTTCAATTTCCATTAAAGTGTGCTCTTCAATTTATAGTTTTCTCTCTTTCCCCCCACTATTAAAAAATAGCCCCTTCTCTTGGATGTATCTGTAAGCCAACTAATGAAAACTCGAGTATTCCTTACTTCTTAAAGAAATATATGTTTTTACTTTCTGAGGCACCTCTTTTCAAACTACATGTTTTATTTAATAAAATATCTATTCTAGTGCCTTCAAATCTCATATAAATGTTGATGAGTCCTATGAACTCTCATTTCCATTCACCCCATGAATATCATGAACTTAATTAAACTTTAATGGGGTGAAAAATGACACAATCATATCCTTCCCCTGGTTTCCTCTAACTAAATTAATAGACTTATCATTACTTCCAACCAAGAAACTCTGGAGTAATAGTTGACTTTTCTATAAATCTAAAGAATCAGCATAATCTTTCACTTAAATTAAAACATAAGTTTTAATTCTTCCTTCTCCTTATCCTCTCTCCTGCTGTAATATCCCATTTGTAATAGTTTCTTGATAAATGTTTCTTTAACATTTAAGGAGTGTTTGCTGTCTTTGGATGCTAGTTCCTCTCTGTGGAATGGGTTTACCTTTTTTTCTCATTTGTAGATATGGTTGTAATCTCACTTCTGAGAAAATTTCAAGTCTTCTTGGAAGAAGTAGGGATTCTCTCTTCTTTGTTCTTATAACCTTGTTAATAACTAAATTGTAGATAAGAGACATGTACCGTTAACTTTGTGTTGAGGCTATTGTTTGTTTTTTATTTCCCCCCTTTAAAGAGAAGTCAGAGTTTAGTTATTTGAGTAAGCAACATCTTTACAATGCTTAGATGGTTCACTGTTTGAATAAATGTGAGATTACCAAAAACTTCAGAGTAGACAATATTAAAACTGTACTGTACAAATGAATTCTACTTTCGCATGATGAGAAAGGCATTTGAATTAACTTAAAGTGCAGAGCATTTGCTGAGCACACTCAGAAGTCTATCTTCAGTCAAACATGAGGGCACTTTGAAGGCAAGACTATGGAAAAACAATGTTGGCATAATAGATCAGAGATGATTATAGTGTACACCAAATTGGAGAAATATATCCCAGCCAGAACTTAGGCAGTGGCGTGTTTAAGTGGAGAGAGAGGAAAAGCTTATTCAAATTTTATAACTTTAGCAAGATTAAGTCTGGATGTCAGTATGTCATGGGGAATGAAATACATTCTGCAAAAACTAGAAAAATTACAACGATACTGTCATAGTCCAGGAAGGGAAAAGTGTGTAAATGAGTATGAATGAAGGAGAATAGTAAGGAGACATATTGTAAAGGTGCTGTCCAAAGGACTTAGAAATGTGGTTATGAGAGGATAAGAAAGAGAGAAGATAACTGAAGTTTCAAGCCTGAGTGACAGAAGGTACAGTTCTGCATTTAACAAGAGATAGGAAATACAAGTGGAAGCACGAGTTTGAAGGAAAAGATTATAAATTCAATTTGGGCACAGTGAGTTTGAAGAGCAAACATGAATTTGAGCTTGAATATCAGCACCTACTTATACCATTTGTATCAGGATTGCTTTCCTTTTCCTATTAAGGAACTCAAGGAGCTGTCGCGTGGTAAGATAGTCAAGACCATGTGTTCCTGCTACCCTCAGCTTTCAAAAGATGACTGCCATTCTGGCTAATTGGACGTGGCCATCCAAATTTAACCCAGCATTTGAGGTGTAAAACACTACCAATGAAGTGGAGAAAAACAAAACAAAATATGGTACACAATCTGAAGAGTGTTAAATAGAAGAAAACCTTTTCCACGCTTCAGTAGTATTCCTTATATACAGTGGAAGAGTAGCAAGAACCAAGTAAATGGAGGAAAATTTAGTTCAATAAAATTAATTAAAATTATTATTTGCTCTGTAGGTCCATTAAAAGTATGATGGTTACTGATGCCCGTTTCCTATATTTTATGTCTTTTGAAATATATATATGTTTTTCCGGCTGTGAAAAATGACATTAAAAAACAGGGTTGTAGGGGGGAATGACATCTTTAGTATTCTGTTGTGTAATAACTAGTTCTTCACTTTTTTTCAAGGTCTGTTTCTTTCAAAAAGTGACGGTATGATACATTTTATTACCAGATTCTAAGTAGCCTTGATAATGCATCATTACATTACCTGCACAATTGAAAGTAAAAAGAAATTCTATATGTCTAGGACATATGTAAAAGGCTAGTTATCAGACCAATTAGATTAGTTTAGGTATTCTTAAAAAAATCCTTACACAGTATTTCTTGTGCATTATTGAAGTTGTGCCTTAGTTTATGAAGACAGTGGACAAGTGGACATTTAACTCCTACCAAAAGGGTTTTCAACTGCCAACCAATAGTTTTGCTATAGTATACTTTTGAAAGCATTTGCTGCTGTTGTTAGATGCTACCCACTTGGCCACAGCTCACAGCGACCATATAAACAACATATAAAACATGTCATTTTTGGCACCATTCTTCTTATAGCCACTGTATCAATTCATGGCATTGAAAATCTTCTATTTTGTTTCTCGTCTATGTTGTTTGTACCTTGACTTCTCTGTCTTTCCCAGCGTGCTATATTTTTCCAAGGTCTGGCCTTTTCTGACAATGTGTCCAAAGCATGTAAGACAGTTTTCCCACCTTGCTTTTCAGGAACTTCCAGCTTGCATTTCCTCCAAGGCAGATGTGTTTGTTCTTTTGGAAATCCACAGAATATTCAGTACTCTGCTCCAACACCACAATCCAAAGGCATCAATGATTCTTCTGTCTTATTCATTGCCCAACTTTCAGATGCATACAAAACAATTGAAAATACTATGGCTTGGATCAGGGACACTTTAGTCCTTAAACTGATGTCCTTGTTCCTCAGTACTTTTAAGAAGTCTTTGACAGTAGATTTCTTTATTGCTGCTACCATAAGTGTTGATTTTAGATCCAAGTAAAATGAAAATCATTAGCAACTTCAATCTTTTCTTCATCTATCATGATGTTGCCTACTGGTCTAGTGGTGAGGATTTTTGTTTTCTTAATGTTGAGGTATAAACCATAGTGAGGGCTGTAGTCTTTGATGTACTTTAGTAAATGCTGGCAGTCTTTCTCACTTTCTGCAAGCAAATGTGTCATCTGCATAACCCAGGTTAACACTGGTCTTCCTCCAGGGCTGACACCACATTCTTCTTCATATTGTCAGGTTCTTTAAATGCTATGTTCAACATATGGATTGCCTTAATATTAGAAAATTATAACACTGACAGATCCTTCCTGATTTTAACCATGCACTGTTCCCTTGTTCTTTCTGTTAACAGTTTCTTGGTGTATTTATAAGTTTCAGAGGTGCATAATTGTCTGGAGTTCTCATTCTTCTCAATGCCATCCATAAATTGTCAAGATCCAAAATGAAACTTGAAGGCCTTGTTGTTGTTGTTGTTGTTGTTGATTGTCTTCAAGTCAAGCATGATTCATAGTGACCCTATGAACTAAAGGCCTGAAGCCTTTCTATAACTATTGACATTTATCAAATTTCATAGTTTCTGGAGCCATGTTGTTTAGGAATGGATTACTTAGGCTTATTTGCATTTATTCTTGTTTCGCTTTATTTATGTTTCCTCAAAAAAAAGTGACCTCAAATAGTATACAAATAGTATACAACTATAACATTTGCATGTGCAGGGCAAAGGTAGGTGAAAAATCAGCAGCTAACTCTGACGAAGTTTGAATTTAATGAAAGTATATTAAATTAAGATTTAGAAATTACATCATCTTTGCATTGACTAAACTTGAGTTACCATTAAACCAACAAGTTTGGTAGAAAAGATGAATGCATAAAAAAGTAATTGATATTAATTACTATTGTGAAAATTCCAACTGATGGTCATCTTACATTTAAAGGATAGAATTTTGCCATGGAATTTTCCAAAGTGTGACCTTTAAAAACCAAATTACCAGGCTAGTCTTTCATGACACTTCTGAATAGACTTGAACTAGCAATCTTTTTATGAGTAGTTCAGCACTTAAAAATTGCTACCTCCCAGAGATTCCTAAAATGATAAGTAATGGCATTAAATGGCAACAATTCCTGCTCCCAGTAGAGATCGGCGGTAATTTAAATAATATAATCATTGGCATCAAGTCAATTGCAACTCACTGTGACCCTAATAGGACATGGTAGAATTTCTCTGTAGTATTTCTTAGGCTGGAAGCCTTTATAGAAGTAGAATGTCTCATCTTAATTATTATTATTATTATTAATTTTAATGAAAGTTTACAGGGACTGAATATTTCCATTCATTCATTGTTGTACTTTTCTCCCTGCCCACTCTGCCCTCCCCCCAGTTCATTTTTCTCTTTGAAAAGTAAAAGAAAAATTCTTTGTTATACAATCCCTCCCCCCAAGTCCACTTCACTATGCAGCCTTCATTCTGTACTCCTGTTATGACAATAATACCTAATCACATATCCCTTTTATAAAGTTCTTTCCCTCATCTGTTGCAATGCTGTATACATTATTTATCCCAGTGGCACTATGCAGTAGTTGTCCTTTTGTGACTGAGATATTTCACTCCGCATAATGTCCTCCAGGGTCACCCATTTTGAATACGATTGCATGAGTTCCTTGTTTTTCAATGCAGCGTAGTATTCCATTGTGTGAATATACCACAGCTTCTCTATCCATTTGTTTGTTGATGGGCACTTAGGTTGTTTCCAACTCCTTGCTATTCTGACCAAAGCCACGATAAATGTGGGTGTACATATATCTGCTTGGTAGCAGTTATGGTCTCTTCGGGGTATATTCCCAGTAGTGGAATTGCTGGGTCAAATAGTATCTCTATTTGCAACTTTTTAAGAAAGCTCCACCACCTTCCACAGTGGTTACACCATTTTATATACTTCCACTAACAGTGAATAAGGGCTTCAGTTTCTCCACAACCTCGCCAGCATTTGTTGATTGTTGATTGCTGTTCTGTTATATTTTGCTATTCTGACTGGGGTGAGATGATATCTCATAGGTGTTTTAGAATGTCTCATCTTTGTCACCCAAAATGGTTGCTATGTCCAAACCATAAAACCTTTGGTTAGCAGGCAAGCTCTTTAACTGCTGTGTAACCAGAACCCCTTACACAGCTAAAAACAGAGGCTTCTCTAGCATATGGCTGGGAAACGCTCTGGTGTCTTGTGGAAACTGTCCATAAGCAGTTGCACTGTTAACCCAAAGCCCACTCCTCTCTGAATGCTTGAATCCACCAGTGACTCCATGGGGAAAAAGATGAACCGTCTCCTCTCATGTAAACTGCAGCCTCAGAAACCCAATGGAGGATCAGTTGTGATTTGGTTCTAACTTGACAGCACTGAGTTTCTGAGAAAGATAAAGAGAATAAAATTCCTTTGAGCTCAAAGAAGCCTCTCAACAAACCTGTGGGGAAACTCAAAGGCAAGTGAATAAAATGCCTTTACTCTCTACAGGTTTTCGGTACAAATGGTTTCACATAAACCATCATTTTCCTACTTCTCATTGCAACATGACACTTTGCATTCCAATTAGAAATCTTCCGAAGTCCATAAGCTATAGTTGTTTTGTTATAAAAGCATGGTGTCATAAGGTCATGCTAAGTAAGTTCTAATTCTCTCAGTGCCCTTCTCTTTACACAATAGATGTTATTCTCATAATATGTGGATTTCTTTTCCTCCTGTTCTCTGATCTATATCTTAAAGGCCAGAATGATGGAAGCATGCTGTGGAAAAACTTTGAAAGCTTTTTGTTTAGAAATGGATAGAAAAGTGTTCTCTTTGTAAAGACGAGGATCTCAGGATGGAATCTCTCCGCTGAAAGCTTCATCTTTCATGAAGCACATTCGTTCAGCCTCCCCGTTAGTTACATAAGACAACTTGACGGCATAGTGGGTTATGTGTTGGGCTACTAACAAAAAAGTCAGCACTTTGAACTCACCAGCCATGCTGTGGGAGAAAGATGAGGTGCTTTATTTCCATTTCGATCAGTCATGAACCTGATGCAGGATGTCCATGAATCAGAATCAACGAGAAAGCAGTGGATTTGATTTTGGTGGTTGAGAAACGCTGGTGACCCAGGTATTATGCTGTTAGACTCCTAACAAAAGATCAGTGGTTGAACTCATGAGCCACATCATAGGAGAAAGATATAGCAGTCTATAGTCATAAATATTTATAGCCTGAGAAACCCCACGGGGGAGTTTTACTCTGTTCTGTAGGGTCACTATGAGTCATAGATTTGATAGCAAGTAAATTTAGTTACATAAGATCCATAAACTAAAAATAACCCCCCCCAAAACCCCAAACACCCAGAAACTCTTTACTGTCAAGTCAGAACCAACTCAAAGCTGACCCTCCATTCTTCTGCCAAAACTATAAATAAATAAAGAAAAAATCTGTCCTAGAGAAAGTAAAACTAAAAGCTCCTTGGAAGTAAGGACAGTGAAACTCTATCTCACGTACTTTGGGCATGTTGTCAGGTGGGGCAGGTCCTTGGAGAAGGATATGATGCCTAGAATGATAGAAGATCAGTACAAGATGAGATGGATTGACACTGACTGTGACTATGGGGTCAAGTGTGTCAGAGAAGGTGACGTGGGCAAGGTTCAGAGTGATTCATTGTTCATAGGGTCTTTATGAGTGGCAGTTGACTTGATGGCACATAACAACAATGTAAATCTCACTGGAAGAGACTGGCCATGTTTCTTCTATGAACTATTGGTGAATTTGAACCACTAGAGGCATGTGACCTTTGGGTTGAAGTGTTACTCCCTATGGAATATACCACCAGAACACCCATATGATTTGTGCAATTTGTCATACCTTATTGAATTCTTCTCAAATTCATAGGATATTATGCATTGAGCCTGTTTTGACACACGTACATGAGACAGGGATGGGAAGAGGCTGATGTTGTTATGTAATAGCAACCTACTTAGTCTTTTAACAATATATATTACATATGAGTGCCAGGCTATGTACTGGAAGCCATCTTCAAAGCAATCAAACCTGGGTACATGGTAAGCCAGATAGTGAATTTATGTAACTTTCCTTTCCTTGAGTTTTGGTTCTACATTACGTATACTTACATATGTATGTGTAAATATAAAAATAGACTGATCTATCTATATCTACACAAAGCTCTGGTGGCATAGTGGTAAAAAGCTGCCCCATCATCCCAAAGACACGCAGTTTTAATCCACCAGCTGCTCCACAGGTGAAGGATGGACAATCTCCTCCTGTGTAATTAACTGTCTTGGAAAACCTGCCGGAGGGTCAGCTATGGGTTGGTTCTGACTCAACGGCACACAACAACAACATCAATATCTGTAGATCTATCCACTTCCTGAACAACATGCCTCTGGAAACTCTATGAACTTTGAGAAATGACAATAGTTACAGAAAGACTTCAAGTCTTTTGGTCATGGGGTCACTATGAGTCATGCTTGACTCAATGGCAATCAACAACAACAAACATGTAACTCTATTCGATGCATACATCTACAGATGCACAGATCTATAGATCCTTGTTGTTGTTGTTGATTGCCTTCAAGTCAACCACAACTTACAGCGATGCTGTGAACAAAATGCCTGAAGCCCCTCTATAAGTATAGATATTTATGAAAGTTCATAGAGTTTCTAGAGGCATGCTGTTTAGAAAGTGGATAGATACAGACATAGGTATCAATATAGACATTGGCATAGGTACATATACAGATATATCTTACAGAAAGTGCCTGGCGGAATAAGTCCAAGCTACTAATTGTAATGTCAGTGTTTCAAATCCATCAGTTGCTCTGTGGGATCTGGTGACCTGCTCTTGTGAAAATGATGAGCTAGAAAGTCCTGTGAGGGAGATCCATACCGATTGTCCTATTAGGTTGTTCTGAGTCAGAATTTACAACATTTTCTTATTTGTTTATTAGTCAAAATTGATACAACAGCTAACATTTTATTGTTTATTTGTATTTTTAAAAATTTTACTTTTAGTTTGGTTTCTTCTTCATTCACATTGTGTTTCTTCTGATAATTCCCATGTGCTGCGCTTTATAAAATCAATCACCATTGATCTACACTCACCACTACCCAATCCTTTCTGATCCCCACTGGATCTTTCCTAATTCCTTCATCCTCTCCCTTCACCTACCAAACTCTATGGCCCCATGATTCCCCTCCTTTCAATTCTCTGCCTCCCTGCCGTTCTCCCTTCCCTTTGTAGCTATCTATACACATCTTACCAGTAATTCTTCCATTTGTATAATAATAGTCTTATGCAGTTTTTGTCCTTATGGACCTGAGTTAGTTCACTTAGCTTAATGCTTCCTAACCTCTTCCATGTTATATAAATGTTGTTGTTATGTGCTGTTGAGTCACCTGCAACTCATAGCAACCCTATCTACAACAGCCCTAAACCCTGATCTATCCCTTGCCAATTTTATTGTCTCTGACGCGCCTATGCCCATTACCTCAGCGACAGAATCAATCCATCTCATCGAGGGTCTTCCTCTCCTGCGTTGTCCCTCAACCCTCCCAAGCATGACATCCCTCTTTAAGGACTGATCCTGCCTTGCAACATCTCCAAGGTATGTCAGATGGAGCTTCAGAATCTTTGCCACCAAGGAGTAGCCTGGTTTCACCCTCTCTAGGATGAATTTGTTTGTTCTCCTAGCAGTCAATACTCTTCTCCAGCACCAAAGCTCAAAGGCATAAACTCTCCTTCTATCACTCCTAGTCATTGTCCAGCTTTCTTATGCATAGCAAGTAATTGCAAAGACCATTGTCTTTTTCAGGCGCACCTTAGTCTCCAGACTGACATCGTTGCTCCTTAGTACCTTGCAGAGGTCTCCGACAGCAGACTTTTCCAATGCAATTAGTCTTTAATTTCCTAGCTGATGGTACCAAGAGTGTTGGTTGTAGAGCAAAGAAAACTGTAGCTGTCAGCAATCTCAATCTGTTCACCATCTATCATGATGCTGCCTATCGGCCTAGTGGTGAGAATCTTACATCGGATAATCATTGCCTCTGAATGATGTATAGTATTCTGTCTTGTGAATGTACTGCAATTTCTCAATCTAGTCATTTGTTGAAGGACATTTGGACTATTTCTGTGTTCTTGCTTTTGTGAATAATGCTACTATGAGCATTGATGTACAAATCTCTATTGTATCTCAGTGCTGTTTCCCTCAGAATATATTCCTACAAGTGGAATAGCTGGGTCATATGCAATTTCTTGTTCAACTTTCTGAAGAAAACCAAATTGTCTTACATAGTGGTCATACTATTTTACAATAACACGAACAGTGTATAAGAGTTCCACTATCTCCATATCCTCTCCAACATTTATTGCTTGCTGTTGGGTTAAACTTTTTCGTTGCTACTGGGGTGAGTTGGTATCTCATTCTTGTTGATTTGTTTCCCTCTTATTCCTAGAGATCTTGAGGAGTATCTCTTCACATGTCTGTTTGCCATCTGAATATCTTCCTCTGTTCACTTTTCAAAGAGATAGAAAAGGCAGTAGGTAGGCAAATTTATTTAGAAATGAAAGATATTCCAAATAAGCATGAAAAGAACATGGCATGAATCAAGTGCCTTTGTCTTTAAGCGGGAATCATTGATCTTCAGTATTTTTGAGAAGTTTCTCACAGCAGACTTTCTCAATTCAATAAGGCTTTTCATTTTTTAACAACTGCCACCAGTGTTGTTAACCAAAGCGTAAATCCAAGAAGATGAAATAATTGGCAATTTCAATCTTACCTTCATCCATTATTGGCCCAGTGGTGAGGATTTTTGCTTTCTTGATGTTGAGATGTGATTCATATTGAAGTCTTAGATCTTCTACAATGTTTCTAGTCCTCATTTTCAGCAAGCAAAGTTGTGCCATCTGTATTAACGTAGATTGTTGAGTCTTCCTCTGATCCTGATACCACATTCTTCATGAAGTCTAACTTCCCGAGTGATTAGTTCAGCATACAGATTGAACAGCTATGGGAAAGAATACAGCTGAAGGATGACTTTTTTTTTAGTTAAAACCATGTAGAGTTCCCTTGCTCTATTCAGACACCAGCTTCTAAGTCCAGGTTTCATATAAGCATCCTGCCGTGATGTTGGAAGCTGGGCCTTTCGGATTAAGATTGACTGATAAGTAGGATTGACCATTCACTTCTGAAATAACCAACCTTTGAATAACAGAAAAACTCTATTGAGTAACAGAGGAACACTGTTAGAATACTCGAGGGAGGGCCCTTAGAGTGAAAAATATTAAAAATAAGGAGAAACAGCTGTCAATATCCATTGATGACAGGTACAAAGAATGTACTAAGTATGTTGTTGTTGTTATGTGCCGTCGAGTCGTTTGCGACTCATAGCGACCCTATGTACAACAGCCCTAAACCCTGCTCTATCCTGCACCAACCGCACTGCCTCTGACACACTCATCCCGATTACCCCAGTCACCGAATCAATCCATCTCATAGAGGGTTTTCCCCTCCTGCGCCATCCCTCCACCCTCCCAAGCATGATGTCCCTCTCCAAGGACCCGCCCCTCCAAGCAACATGTCCAAAGTATGTCAGACGAAGCCCCAGAATCCTTGCCTCCAAGGAGTAGCTTGGTTTAATCCTCTCCAAGATGAAGTTGTCAAAATTAAATGGGACATATAAAGATTGAGATTGTAGGTGTTAGGGAATTTAGCTGGACTTGGCAGTGACCACTTTGAATCAAACAATCATATGATCTACTACGCTGTGAAAGAAAAGGAAGACTGATACTGTACGAATAGGTTAAAAGACTGTTGTAAGATCTATTTTGAAGTACAATGCTGTGAGTGACAGAATACTATCCTTATGTGTACAAGAAGACCTGTTGGTATTGTTATTCAAATATTTGTACCAACAGATAAAAACCAGAGATGAAGAAATGGCAGAATAATGCGCACTCTTGAAGTCTGAAATTGACAAAATATGCAAACAAGAGACATAATAGTAATTGACCACTACTAGGTGTCTCTTACTTTGACTAAAGTTTAATACAATATAGCAGATTCATACAGCAATCAGATATATTAGTGATTTTTCACACATCAGATTTGAAGTTAGAGAATCATATACAAAGTTCCTTAGAGATATAAATTCCATGCTGTTTCACAGTTTGTCTTTATAACAAATTGTATAAACAGCCTGTAGTGTGTTCTATGCCTTTTCCTTTGCCAAATGGGACAAATAGTGATCTCAGCTTTCTTCAAAGCGTCATAATAGTATAACTAGTCTTGAGGATTTAAGCTTCAAAGTTAAACAAAATCACACTTCCTTTCACAACACTAACAAGCTAAAATAAAACCCAACTGCAAGCATATATTCATAGCTTAAGAGAAAAATTTAAAATCAAACTGTAAAAAACAACCCAACTAAACAAAGTAAGTGACTTTCCTCATTAATGCCATCTGCAACCTATCTCTGAAAATTAGTGTAAGTAATTAGTATAACACAGACTAGGTGTGTTTTTTAAATAAGGATACAAAGTCAAGGTCAACATTTTGTCTCTTGCTGTGTGTTATTTATCCACATATCCAGAGGGGATTACATGGATTTCTGAGACTTGGTTGTAAGAAGGTTGCAATTTAGGGCAAAAGAATGTGTTGTTGGTCTGCTGTTTACACAGTTTCATTTACAAAAACAAGAAACTCCAATATAAAAGGAGTAGGGGATAGACTTTTTCACCCCTTATCTGTGGTTGGAAAAAAAAAATCTACTCCTTTCTCTGCATTCGCTGCCAGCCCCTCCCTCAAAAATAGATTCTGTCACTCAACCTATTTGAGATTAGAAATATTTTTATTGAAATAGAAATATTCAAATATATGTGCCAGTAAATGATGTCTACCTAGACTTACTGAGGCTGAGGAATGACAGAGCAATATTCAAGAGGGAAGGAAAAGCATGATGAATATTTTAGGTAATGCCAAGTCTATGAGAAAATCAGAGATTAGATCAAAGAAAGTTGTAAAATTATAGGTTTTACTTATTTCCATATTTATGAAACAGCGGTGAGGTTAAATCTGCCTCCAGACTGCCATTTTTTGAATATACAGAAATAATTATTTCAGGAAAAAAATGTTTTCAGGATAAACTAATAATTTTGACGGATTTGTGTTGGCAATTTTATAATACCTTTAATGAAATGTCACTTTCAAGCCACTAACAGATATTACGGAGATAAGGAGATGCTTCATGCCAGAGGAAAAAAGACAAGACTGTATTTCTCTTTATGCTAATATTGATTACATGAGTTTTGATTATAAAGTGAAGAAACTGGCTACAACAGCCACAGACTATGTGTAAATTCTGTAAGGCAGAATATCTTCTCAGAACAATACTAAATCCACATTACTTGTATGGGACTAAAAATTTTCTGGGGAATTCTGGTAGCATAATCTTTAGAGGTGTTCTGATAACCCTCAAGCTACATCTGGCAGTTTGAATCCACCAGCTGTTCCACAGCAGAAAGATGGACAGCCTCTTCCCATGTGATTTATAGCCTCAGAAACACAATAGAAGTTATGAATTGGTTAAAACTCTGCAGTAATAAGTGAGTGAGTGAAAGTTAGCATGATAGTAGTAGCCAGGAAATCAACCAATATGTTGAATTAAGCAAACCTGCTGTCAGTGACTTCTTTAGCGTTATAAAGTGTAAGGATGTCGGTTTAAAGACTAAGGTGTGTCTGACCTAAGGCATGATATTTTACTTGATCCAAGTACATGTGAAAATTGGAAAATGAATAATGAAGACCAAAGAAGAATTGGTGCCTTTGAATCATGGTGTTGATAATGAGTATTAAATACCCCATGGATTATCAAAAGAATGAACAAATTTCTCTTAGAGGGAGTGCAGCCAGAGAACTCCTTAGAGGAAAAGGTGGCAAAACTCTGTCTCATATATTGTAAATATCTTGTCACGACATACAAGTCCTAGACAAAAGACATCACGTTTCTAAAATTACAGGGTCAGCAAAAGAGAAGAAGACCCTCGGTGGATGTATTGGCACACTGACTACAGCAAAGGACTGAGATTGCCGGAGATCATAAGGTTGACACACAATCGGGCAAGCTTCTGATCTGTTGTTCAGAAGGTTGCTATGAGTAGCAACCTACTTGTTGGCACCTAAAAACAGCAATGACGTTAACATATTATTTGTTGGAAAAATGTTCTGTTGTTGTTACATGCCGTCGAGTTGCCTGAGACAGATAGTGACCCTATGTACAACAGCTCTGAATCCTGTCCTATCCTGGAGACAGTCTCATTGACTCCAACACCCCATTACCTCAGTTACTGTCTCAGTCCATCTCATCTGGGGCCTTCTTCTTCTGTACTGTCACTCTACCTTTCCAAGCATGAAGTCTTTCTCCAAAGACTGATCCCTCCTGGATACATGCCCAAAGTATATGAAATGGAGTTTTAAAATCCCAGCCTCCAAGGAGAAACTACTTATGTGAAATCATACTACGTAACTTCATTTAGAAAAAAATCCATTGAGTTCCCAAACAGAACTATGTTCCAGAAATGTAAACTAAAACCAAACCCATTGCCATAAAGTTAATTGCAATTCATGATAGCTTTAGGTATTACAGAGTAGAATCACTCCTCTGGGTTTTCTTGACTGTGATCTTTACAGAAGCAAATTTCCAGACCTTCTGGCACTTCTGGGTGAGTACAAATATACAAGTGTGGCCAGAGTGTTCCTTGGAGACAAAGATGGCCCTTTGGACATGGAGCGAGGTGAGACAGACTATTCCTTGGAAAGGGACATCATGCTTGGAAAGATGGAGGGTCCATGAAGGAGAGGAAGATCTCCAATGAGACCAATTGACAGTGACTTCAGCAATGGGCTCTAGTGTGTCAGAGATGATGAGGATGGCA
>NW_006399856.1:5974274-5983550 GCF_000299155.1 Elephantulus edwardii | reverse complement strand
CACAAATAATAAATTTAAAAAAAAAAAAAAAGAAGTTGCACTACTAAAACAGAGGCCACGCCTCTCTGGTGGTTTGAATCCGCTAGCAGCTCTGTCTGAGAAAGAAGAGCAATCCCCTCCTGTGTGACGTACAGCCTTGGCGACCCATTGGAGTCAGTTTCAAATGATTGCACTGAGTCGTTTGATTTTTTGGTTTTGCTTTTGAGGGGGGAGGGGTGGTTTGAATGGATTTCACAGGGAAAATAAATGTCTATGCACATTCAAATCACTTACCAACTCATTCTTACAACTCTTCTGCTTTACAAAATCCTTCTTGTAAAATCTTTGATACCACAAACTCTTTTATCAAAGAGAATAGAGACGAACCTCAGAAATTCTTAATTTCTTAAAATGGGCCAAATACTAAAGAGGCAGGCAGCACCTGCATCCCGGCAAGCTAATGTGTTGAATAATCAGGCATCCCAAACAGAGCTGAAATAGAGTAATTTACTCAGCTAATCATTCTATGAAATAGAACATTTGATTTTCTGCACCAAGTTGCAGTAAAGTAAATGCATACCTCATTTGATTAAATAAAGTACTACAAACAGAATCATTGAGCTCAACGTGTGGTTTTTAGCAAGCACTCAGTAAATCTCAGTTTCCTTCCTTGGAGAAGACACTTTTTTCTTTCTTTCTTTTTTTTTTAAATGTGCCAAAGGCACAGAAAGACTAAGTCTCCGTGAATCCAAACCTTCAACTTGCATGCTGCTTAAATCTTCAATATATTGTGGAAGGGGATCTAAGCTTTATATCTTTTTTACAAAGTGATATGATAACAACAGTTTAAAAAAAAAAAAAGAACACCATAAGTGAGATGTTTGAAAGGACAGAACTTTATTTTTTAACTTTTGGGGAAGTTAGAAGCTCAAAGCAACATGCTTCCCTTTCTGTAGCTCTGGGATTTCCTCAGTGCTCCTTGTGATTGTCACATGGTGTCTGTTTTCCCCAATGTCTGTGTTTCTGCACCTATTGCAGTGTTTTTGTCTTAGCTACCTAATGCTGCCGAATCAGAGATAGTACAAGTGTGTGGTTTTAAACAAACATTTATTCTCTTCCATTATAGCAGACTATAAGTCCAAGTTCAAGGTACCTGCTCTAGGGTAAGGGAGCGGTGGGAACAGTCTAGAGGGAGTTAGGGCAGTGAGTTCAAAGACAGTTTGGACCCAGTGTCCCCGGGGGATAAAAATAGGCTCTTTTATCTCATTTGATTTGCAGCCATAGAAACGTCCTGGAGGGTCGGCTATGAGGTGGTTCCAACTAAAGATGATTTGATAAATTTTTATCTCTAGGGAGGATCCTCTGTCTTTGTTGATTCTGAAATCAAATATTTGTTTCCTTCAGTATCTGTAGCTTGGAGTCCCTGAAGATCTTCGTGTGTCAGCCTTCCGGTGTAAAGAAGCTTCTTAGATCGGGCTCAGCTCCAAAACTTTACTCTTGGCAGTTATTTCTTGGTGGCACTGAGGTTGCCCTTTCAGCTTAATTTCTTCATTTCGGTGGGAGAAAGATGTGTAGTCCCCTCCCAGACTATTTGCAGCCTTCAAAAAGCTGCTGCAGGATCAGGACTGAGTTGGTTCTCTCTCCATCGCAATGAGTTGTTCTGAGTTGTTTATCTCTCATCTCAATTCACTGCCCTCAAGTCAGAGCTGATTCCTAGCTGACCTTGGAGCAGCTTTGCAGAGGCTGTAAATCATGAGAGGAGTTGCCCATCCTTCTCCCTCAGAGCACCTAGAGACTCGAACATCTGGCTTTAGGTTGGCAGTGCAACTCCCTGTCACCTAGGCCACCAAAACTTCCTAGAACTGGAAAAATTGCAAGTCAAGTCTCTGCTAGAAATTCGAGCTCCCACTTGGAAAACAAGTGCCATGTGCAGGTTGCAAGCCACCAAATCTCTTGATTGACAGAGTCAGAAACAGATTGCATTTCTCAAAGATGGAGGTCTACTGAACTGTTGAATATATGTGACACTCCACAGTCTAGCAAAAATTTAATATCCTTCAGAAGGCTACCGAGAAGACTCACTCCATCCTTCCTGAATTTCCACTCCACCAACTCAACTTGCATTTTTTCCCATTCTGATAATCATTTAACTACCTCAGATTTTGAATATTTTGAACATTCAGGTCTGTTCTGATTTTTGCTGCATCAGCCATGGCAGAACAGTTCAAATCAGTTCAAAGTCTTGTACTTTTATAACTCAGAAATAATCATGTTGATAATTAGCCCTACACTAGAAAACTTAATAGCATCCTTAAAGAAAATCTCATTCTCCCAAAGTTCACCTCACAGGCACAGGGTCAGTGATGTAATATATATTTGGGTGAGGGGCACAGTTTAATCCATAACACAACACTAAGATATTTAAGTTTCAGGTTTCCTCATGATCTTAATTTGCTAGTAAAAGTTTCAAACTGGGTCTGTGAGCACACGTTTTGTAGTAGGGTTTCTAGCCTTTGATCGGTCACAGAACTAATACCTTCAACGATTTGAGTGTTAAAGGTGAGAAGACAACCACTTTCTATTTCCCTTGTACTTGCTGGCTTTTCAGATACTAATAAATTTTGAAAACAATTTTTTTTTAAAAACAATTTTCTGGTATAAACAAAAGGATTTGAGTCTTCTAGAAAATAGACTTGCTGGTAAATTCAAAGGGTGAAGTATCTTTAAAATGATCTATTGTAGCTTTTCAAGAAAATAAAGGGAAAAGAATCACCAAAACCATTTTACAAAGACCAGAGAATTTTTTTTTTCTTGTGTTTAATTTATTTCTGCTTTTATTACCCTGGTCTCTACATTTTTCATTATCTGGGAATAAAATACAGCTTTTTCAGACATATTGCTTCTTACTAAATCTTACAACCATCGTATGAATATATACAGGATATTCTGTGTATACAAAAAATAAACATACATATATACACACACTACTGGAGGGTAGAATTTTGAAGCTCTGTCTCACATACTTTGAGCATTTGGCCAGGAAGGACTGATTCTTGGAGAAGAATATCATGCTTGGGAAGATAGAGGGACAGTGGAGGAGAGGAAGACCCTGGCTGAGATGGGTTGATACCATAATGTGGCAATAGGGGTAGGTGTGTCGGAGTCAGTGAGACTGGCTCAGGACAGGGCAGGCTTCAGAGCTATTACTGTACATAAGGTCACTATGAGTCACAGATAACTTAAGGGCACTTAACAACAACAACAAACAAGGGGGAAAACCCTCTCCTATGATCGTTCCTGAAGTGTTGTAGTTAAGTGTGAACATGTGGTAACTAATTTTTTTAAAAAGAAAGAGCCATCCTGGTCTGCTTTATTATATGACATTATAGCGATAGATTTTAAGCATATTGATTTTTAGTCATTGGAAGTTGGGAACTATTAAGCATTATACGTATCTCCTGTAGTTTTTCTACATGTTCATAGTTGGTATTGAGTTAAACACAGCAGTTACCTCTGAGATAAGAGAAATAAAGAAGATTTAATTTTTTTATATATTTCACCAACTTTACAAGTTAACATCTCTACAACTGGAAGATGTTTTTACAGTAGGTGATGTGTCATGATTTAATTGCAATTGTGTGTGTGTTTTCTTTCTTAGTGCCACATATAGTCTATATACCAGAGATTCTATGATCTATGTTCTTATAGAAATTTCAGCCAAGGAAATCCTGTGGAAAAGTCTACTCTTTCATACAGGATCCTGGATTTGGAATTGACACACAGCCCAACAACATGGCATTTTTAAGCAGTTTTGATTTGTGGATGAGTTTGTTGTTTTGTTTTTTTGGGTTTTGTTTGTTTGTTTTTTGTTTTGTGTGGTTTTGTGTGTGTGTGTGTGTGTGTGTGTGTGTGTGTATTCTTCAGTGTTTGATTTTTTTTTTCAAATGTCAAAAAAGAGCCAAAACAAGTGAACACTGCATGTCTTAAAATCAGGAAAGGTGTGTGTCAAGACTGTACCATTTCTCAAGAAGCTAAACTGTATGAAGAAGAATGTGGCATCAGGATTGGAGGAAGACTCATCAGTAAACTGTGTTATACAAATGGAAGTCCCTTGTCTTTTGAAAGTGAAAAGGACTTGAAACACTTGCTAAAGAAGATCAAAGACTATAACCTTCAATATTGATCATATCTCAACAACAAAAAAACCCAAAAATCTTCACTTCAGGCCTAATAGGCCCTATGCATCTGAAAGTTGAATAATGAATGACAGAAGAATTGATGTCTTTGTGAGTTTTTGTTTGTATGTTTTAAAAAATTATTTTATACTGGTTTGCTTACAAATGTCATATGCACTATTTTTCACACAAGATCTTTCCTTTACATTTTCCCCTACACCCCCACACACCCATCCTCACCCCTCTAGTCCTACCCTACCCCTTTGGATCTTTATACACATTTTACATGTTTCTATTTCTACAATAATGTTTCTATTTCTAAAATAACACATTAATTGTCCTTATGGGACGGAGTTAGTTCACTTAGCATAATGTTCTCCAGCCCCTCCCAAGCCATATAATGATTTTCAAAATCATTGCTCCTGCATGCTATGTAGTATTCCATCATGTGACTGTACCACAATTTCTCACTCCGTTTGATTGTGGTTGGACATTTGGGCTGTTTCTATGTTCTCTCAATGGTGAACAATGCTGCCATGGACACTGATGTACATTTGTGCCTCAGTTCTTATTTTCTCTAGATATATTCCAAGCAGTGGAATAACTGGGTCATATGGAATTTCTATGTTCAGCTTTTTTGAGGAAGCCTCAAGTTGCCTTGCAGAGTAGTTGTACTAGGAAGAAGTGATGTCTTTGAATTGTGGTGTTGTAAAAGAGTGCTGAGTATTCCACAGCCTATCAAAAGAACAGACATATCTCTCTTTAGGAGGAAGTGAAGCCAGGGAGCTCATTAAGAACAAGAATGGTGAAACTTCATCTCACATACTTTAAGCCTGTTGACAGAAGAAGCCAGTCCTTAGAAGAAAACATCATGCTGGGATAAGTGGAGGGTGGGTCAGAGAAGCAAGAGGAAGGCCCTCTACAAGGGGATTGACACAGTGACTGTAACAGTGGGCTGGAACAGATCAGGGATTGTGATGTTAGTGTCAGATTGGACAAGTTTCACATCTATTGTTCATAGGATTCCTGAGTGATGGTTAACTTAGTGACATTGAACAATAACATTAAAAAGAAACATTCAATTATTAATGGTAAAATGAGAAGATATGCTTAAATACAAACTAGAAGTTGATAATGGAGCACTATGTAGCAGAATGAAATATTGCAAAATGCATTAAATTTATTAGATATTGATATATTTATGGTAACTCTAATTAGAATACAAGAGCTCGTGACAATTTAATCACCTTTGAATCATCTCTGGAATGCAGCACACTGGTCTATTTAACAACTTAGTAAATGTTGATTGAATAAATGGATTATGAAATGAATTTCTTTTAATGGTACTTTATTGTCTGTTTTATCTATGTTTAAATAAGCCTATCACAACCAAACAGAATAAGCCAACAGATAGAGCAGGAGTTCCTCTCTGAGCTCACAAAACTTCCGTTGTTGTTGTTGTTGTTGTTGTTGTTAGGTGCCGTCGAGTTGAGTATGGCTCATAGAGACTCTATAAACAAAAAAGATCTGAACCCTATCCCTATTCTATCCTGCACCATCTTCACACTTCCTTGAACACAAGAGCCCATTGCAGCAGTTGCTGTATCAATCCACCTGTTTGAGGGTCTTCCTCTCCTTCACTGACCCTCCACCCTTCCAAGCACCATGTCCTTCTCCAAGGAGTATCACCTCCTAGCAACATGCCCAAATTATGTGAGGCAAAGCCTCATCATTCTTGCCTCCAAAGAACACTCCATTTTCACCCTCTCCAAGACATATTTATTTGTTCTCTTGGCAATCAACAGTATGTTCAGTGTTCTTCTCCAAGACCACAGCTCAAAGGCATCATTTCTTTTTCTGTCTTCCTTAATGATTGTTTAGCTCTCAGATGCATAGCAAGTAATTGGAAAGATCATGGCCTGAATCAGACACACCTTGGCCCTCAAACTGACACCATTACTCTTCAATAATTTGGAGCAGTCCATAGCTCCAGATTTTCCCAGTGAAATACATCTCCTTATTTCTTTACTGCTGGTACCAAGGGTGTTAATTTTGGACTCAAGCAAGATGCCTCTCTATCCATCATGATGTTGCCTGTTGGTCCAGGGGTAAAAGGATCTTTGTTTTCTTGATTTTTGAGATGCAATCCATACTGAAAGCTGCATTCCTCGATCTTCTGCAAAAAGTACTTCAAGTCCTCCTTACTTTCAGCAAGCAAGGTTGTGTAATCTGCATAAGGCAAGTTATTGATGAGTCTCGCTCCAATCCTGATTCCACACTCCTTCTAATAGAGTCCAGACTCTTGTATAATTTGCTCAACATACAGATTGAGTAGGTATGGAGAGAAAGAATACAAGCTGGGTGTACTACCTTCTTAACTTTTAACCATGCAGTGTTCTCCTGCTCTGTTTGTACAACGGCTTCCTCATCCAGGTCTAGGTTTCTCATGAGCACAGTTAAGTGCCCTGGGACTCCCATTCATATCCATGTCAGCTACAACGTTTTATGATCCACACAGTCAAATGCCTTTGCATAGGCAATAAAACACAAAAATAGGTATTCTCCTGGTATTCTTTACTTTTAACCAGGATCCATCTGGAATCAGCAATGATATCCCTGGTGCCACAACCTCCTCTAAAAGCTGCTGGTACTCTTGGCAGTAACCTGTCCATACACTGTGCTAGCTGTTTTTGAATGATCTTCAGAAGTATTTTGCTTGCATGTGATATTATTCATATAGTTTGATAGTTTATGAATTCTGTTGGATCACCCTTCTTGGGAATGGGAACAAATATGGACCTCTTCCAATCCGCCAGACAGCTGCCTTTCAAATGTCTTGGCATAGACTACGGAGTGCATCCAAGGCTGGATCTGTTAATTGAAACAGGACAATTGGTATCCCATTGATACCTGGGGCCTTATCTTTTTGCCAATACCTTCAATGCAGCTTCCATTTCCTCCTTAATAACCATTGGCTCCTGTTCATGTGGTACTTCCTGAAATTTTTCAGGATCAATCAATTCTTTTTGGTACAGTGATTCTTTGTTTTTCTTTCATGTTCTGTTGATACTTTCTGGGTCACTCAATATATTACCCATAGTATCTTTCAGTATCAAGACTTGAAATTTAAATTTGTCTTTCAGCTCTCTCATCTTGAGAAAGGCAGAGGGATTTCTTCCCATTTTATTCTCCAATTTCAGTACTTTCCATTTTAAGACTTTGTTTTGGCTTTCCACACTGCCCTTTGAATTCTTCTGTTCAGTTCTTTCACTTTAACATGTTTTCCTTTTGTTTTAGTTTCTCAATGCTTTAGTGCAATCTTTAGAGTCTATTCTTGCAAACATTTCAGTTTTTTCTTCTTTCTCCATTTTTGTAATGACCTTTTACTTTCTTTATTGATAATATCTTTGATATCACCTCACAATTCATTACCCACAATGATCTTCAATCAAATCTATTCTTAAGATGATCTTGAAATTCAGATGGAATTGATTCAAGATCACATCACAGTTCTTGTGAACTTATTTTAATTTTTTTCAGCTTCAATTTGAATTTTCATATTAGTAATTGATAATCTGAACCTCAGTCCCCTCCCCGGCCTAGTTTTGACTGCTGACATTGAGCTTCTCCAACTATTTCTTCCACAAATGTAGTGTATTATTCTAAGTGGTACCACACTTTGGTGTCAATTTTCTGTACTGAGAGAAGCTGGGGTTGCTTGTGTGTCAAATGTCATTTGGATTATCCATGGTGGGCAGGTTTTGGTACTGCTTCTTGACTAAGGCAGACAAGGAAGTCCATCTACTTCCTAAATAACAGGCCTTTGAAAACCCTATGAAACATATGCACATGCACACTATAAGCTTTAATTACTTTGCTAAACATTTCTAATAGGCCATCCAACTACTTGTCTGTTTCTCCTCTTGGTAAAGTAACATGAACTTGTTCAACTTTATAACTGAGATGCTTTGTACAGTGCAAGCATGTGGTGTTCTATACATGTTGCTTTATTGCCATGAATGAAAGATAATAAAAATTGAAAAACTTATATTTACATTTATCGATATTAGATGATAAAGAACCTCTATGTAGCAATGTAGATGTATTAGGCATATATGATAAACAAAATAGTGATTCCTACAAAGATATTCTGGGAGCCTTGTTTTTTGTCAATTCTTTTAGAGCAGCTTGAACTTCTTCCTTCATCTCTACAGGCCCTTGCTTATATGTTGTTTCCTGAAATTCTTCTGTGTCAGCCAATTCCTTTTGGTACAGTGACGATGTAGACTTCTTCCATCTCCTTTTAATGCTTCCTGGATCATTTAGTATTCTGGCCAAAGCATCCTTAAATAATTCAACTCAAAGCTTGGATTTGTTCCTTAGTTCCTTCAGTTTGTCAATTCCAGGAATTAACAGCATATCAAATGACATACTTCAAAATAACGCTACCCTGGATGCACTCACCAAGTTGTATCAAGAAATCTGGAGGACAACCACCTGGCCATCTGACTGACAGAGATCTATATTTGTTTCCATTCCAATGAAAGGTGACCCAATAGTGTGTGGAAATTATCAAACAATATCGTTAATGTTACATGCAAGGAAGATTCTTCTGAATATTACCCAGAAATGTTTGGAACATCACATCAACAGAAAACTGCCAGACTTACAGGCTGGGTTTAGAAGAGGCCGTGGTTCTATGAATATTATAGCTAATGCTAGATGGATCTTGTACCAGAGGAATGTCTATCTGTGTTTCATTAATTATGCAAAGGCATTTGACTGTGTGGATCACAACAAATTGTGACTAACTCTGAGAAGAATGGGAATCCCAGAACTTTCAATTGTGCTTATGCAAAACCTGAACTTAGACCAGGAAGCAGTCATCAGACCAGAGCAAGGAAATACTGCCTGGTTCAAAATCAGGCAGGATGTATCCAGGGATGTGTCCTATCTCCATAACTTTTAAATTGATATTCAGAACAGATATTCCAGGAGGTTGGGCTCAATGAACAGGAATGTGGCATCAGAAATGGAGGAAGACTCAACAATCTGCATTATGCAGCTAACACAACCCTGCTTGCTGAAACTGAGGAGGACCTGAAGCACTGGCTGCAGAAAG
>NW_006399856.1:5958925-5973910 GCF_000299155.1 Elephantulus edwardii | reverse complement strand
CAAAACCAGGCTCCTGCTTGGAAACAAGGATTCTGAGGCTTTGTCTGACATACTTTGGGCATGTTGCAAGGAGGGACTAGTCCTTAGAGAGGGACATCATGCTTGGAAAGGTGGGGGGCAGCACAAGAGAGGGACATCCTCCTTGGGATGGATTGATTCAGTGACTGAGAAATTGAAGGTGGGTGTGTCAGAGACAATAAGGTTGACATAGGATAGAATAGGTTTCAGGGTTATTGTACATAGTGTCGCTTTGAGTCACAAGCCACCTCTACAGCACATAACAACAATAACAAGAAATATATTCATATCTGGTCTTCTGCAATCTGAGAATATGATACCTTACATGGCAAAGAGATAGTGCAAGTATAATTAAGTTAAGGATTTATCTTGGTTTTCTAAGTGGCCCCAGTGTAATAACATAGTCCTAATAAGAGAGAAGGTGGACAGTCAGAGACGATCATAAGGGAAATAGAAGTTGGAGTAGTACATGATTGCTAGACAAAAAAAAAAAAATTCAAGTAAACTTTCAAAACTAGAAAAGGCAAGGAAATAGGATTGTCTTCTAAAGTCTTGAATCGGATCCCAATCTACTGGGCAATTTTAGGCATTTGACCTCCAGAAAGCCACCATAATAAATTTGTGTGGTTTTAAGACCTTAGCCTTTGCAGCAAAGTACTACATCAAAAATAGGAAACCAGTATAGCACGAGAATCAGTTAGGTGTAATTTTTGGCTTTAAATAACAAGAAACTCAAACTGGTTTAAATAAGGAATTATATGGGTTCATAAATTAACAACTCTGATATGGGCAGAGTGGATTCCTCTATTATTTCAATTATATCACCAGTGATATCACTTGATTTCTTTCTGTCACTTTGCTTTGTATTGCTATTCTGTGAGCTTCATTCAAAGACAAGATCCTTTAAAACTTAGGATGACTGCCAGTGGCAATTGAAGTTAAGTGCTTCCCTGTTTACTTTTATAAAAACAGAATATGGCTTCTCTTATTCTTCTACCTTGAAAACCTTGGACTAATGAGTACACCTCCCTAGAACCTCCCCTAAGTGCTACCTGTAGCTGGAAAGATGCCTTAGTAGTATCAAGGTTATATCATGAAAGGGAAAGAATAGGGTGTGTGTCAAATAGGATGCCAGCAATGTCCTTCCAAGTATATAGTAAACTCCTGCAATTAGGAACACAGAAGAAAAAAAATTAAACAAGTTTCTGAGACAATATGTCTTCAGACCCAGATTTAAGATGCTGCTGTTGTTGTTATGTGCCGTCGAGTCGTTTGCAACTCATAGCGACCCTATGTACAACAGCCCTAAACCCTGCTCTATCCTGCACCAACCGCACTGCCTCTGACACACCCATACCGATTACCCCAGTCACCGAATCAATCCATCTCATAGAGGGTCTTCCCCTCCTGCGCTGTCCCTCCACCCTCCCAAGCATGATGTCCCTCTCCAAGGACCCGTCCCTCCTGGCAACATGTCCAAAGTATGTCAGATGAAGCCCCAGAATCCTTGCCTCCAAGGAGTAGCTTGGTTTAATCCTCTCCAAGATGAATCTGTTTGTTTTCCTGGCAGTCCATGGTACATTTAGTACTCTTCTCCAGCACCACAGGTCAAAGGCATCAATTCTCCTTCTGTCCTCTCTAGTCATTGTCCAACTCTCTGATGCATAACAAGTGATTGCAAAGACCATGGTGTATCAGGCGCACCTTAGTCTCCAGAGAGACACCGTTGCTCTTGAGTGCTTTAAAGAGGTCCCTAACAGCAGACTTTCCCATCGCGATATGCTTTTTCATTTCCTGACTGCTGGTGCCAAGAGTGTTGATTGTGGAGCCGAGCAAACTGAAGCTGTTAACAATCTCAATCTCTTCACCATCCATCCTGATGCTGCCAATTGGTCCAGTGGTGAGAAAAAAAAGATTTAAGATATAAGCTTCAAATTTTGACAATGCTTTCCCTTGCTTCATAAGAACAATACAAGGAGCAGTGGCAGTTGGTAAAAACTCACAACTCACTCTGCCAGACTAAGGCTGGCAGTTCGTTTGCCCCCACTCCGTTTTTTTCTACCAAAGGAATGGCTGTATGGCCAGCACCTGAGTTATCACCCCTCTATCTGGCATACCTCGTGCAGATTGCTGGACTTTGAGTTAAGCTGACACCAGAGAGCCTCTTGTGAGCCACCCTTAATAATGGAGCACTCTCTGAAAAACTGCTAGAGCATCATTCTTGCAATAGTAGAGGGTCAATGAAAGAGCAGAAAACCCTAACTAGATAAATGGACACCGAGACTGGAAAAATAAGCACAGCAGAGAGTATATGGTTGGCACAGGATTGGGTAGGAATTCATTCTATTGTGCGTAGTGCCTCTATAAATTCAAGTCAACAACACAGCACCTAATAGCAACAACTATACACGATTTCCTAAGAGAGTGTATTCTGCTCTACATATGAAAGTTTCAACATTATCTGAACTGGTAATTCTGAGAAACTTCCTAGCCAACTGGCTCTGCAGATAAGCAAAAGAACATATAGAGAGCAAAGGAGACATTAATTGGGTTATTAAGGTGTGTGCTCACCTGAACACTTCATTCTAAAATATTTCATCTCATCACCAATCCTGCAATCTTTTATTTTCTCTGGTTTTACCGAAGGGAACTCTGGTGGTATAGTCTACAGCATGTTCTTCTGCTAACCTCTTTTGCACCCACTGGGCATTTTGTGGTTCAAATTATCAACAACGCCTCATGAAAAAGATGGACAATTTCTCTCAGTGTAATTTACTGCCCTGGAAACCCAAGCGAGTGTGGCTGTGAGTTAGAACCAATTGGATTACAGAAAGGTGAATTGTACAGAAGACATTGAGGCCAGACATAACTGAAAAAGCTTCTCATATCTTCCCCTAAACGTATCATTGTTGTTATATACTTTGTGTCAAAACTGTCAAGTCAGAACTGACTCACAGAGACCCTCCAGCAGGTTTTCAGATATAGTGGATCACATGAGAGGTTTTCCCTATTTCTTCCATGGAACAGCTGGTGGATTCAAACCATACACCTTTGGGTTGGCAGTGTAGCTCATAACCACTAGGCTACCAGAACTCCCTTCAATCTTAGGACACTATAGTTCCCAAGGTCATGCTGATCCTTTTGTACTTCTTGAGGCTAACCCAGAGTTTGCGACCTGGCTAGTTTCCTTGAGAGAGCTGTCCCATCTTAAAACTCTTTCTATGAATTAAGCCTCATTGAAGGTCTGGTCCTGGTATTCAGGATCTCAGCTTTCATTAGAAGGTTAATCAATTTGATAGGATTAGGGAAACATGTGAGGAAAAACTCCATGTTACTAGTTGAAGAAAAAGGTAGAACAGATTTAGTGACTTAGTGACCTCCTTGTGTCTGTCATTAGTTGTCAGTTGATAGCAACTCATAGTGACCCTGTATGTGCAGAAACCATCTGTTCCATCAGGGTTACAGGATAGGACTTTGATCTTTTGCAAGCAGATCACCAGCATACTTTCCAAATTGCCCCTGAGTGGATTTAAAACCATTAACGTTTTAGTTCATACTCAAGCATTTAACTACTTGCCCCAGCCAGGGGGCCCATTCAGTGATCTTCTCAGTTCTGCTCTATCCAACATTAAGTGTAAAAGAAATCTGGATGCAATAAGACTGATTGTGATTGATTAGAGTAATTTGGGTGTGCAGGTGAGCATAGCATTCCTCTAGCATACTTTTAGGAGTTTAGAATACTAATTTCAAAAAAAGAGAAGAATGAAATTTTCCAGAAACACCACACAGATTCTCCCCAACACCACCCCCGACCCCGTGTAGGCTGCTCAAGACACGTGTCCACGAAACAGTTATAAACATTGTTTGTGAAGGGTCTAGACACAAAGTTCCCCAAGGGCAGAGACTATTTGAGGAACATTGCGTCCATGGCTCTAGGATGACTGGCCCATAGCAAATCATTATTGTTCTGTGAAGGAATTAATGAATGGAATAATGGACAGCTGAGTAAGCATACGTTTTTTCAACAAAGAATAGAGAAAGATACTGAGATGCTGGTGAAAGGAGCTAGATTTGTGTAGTTCAACAAAACTTCTAAAATATAGTCTCTTAAACAAGACAGTTCTAAAGCTCTTCTAACTACAGCAATGGCCTTTGAAAGAATACAGATTCCAGTGTTGGCTTTCTTGGAGTAGAAACTAAAAGTCTTTTCCCCAATAAGCCTCACACGAATTTTTAGCCTTTGAAAAATGAGTTTGAAAGGTATTTCCAGTTACTAGCAATCTTCAAGAAAATGCCTAAAACAGTTTTCAGAAATGTTTCTATTGAACTCAACGAAAATTCCATTTCATGTAGTCCTGCGTGATTGCCTCTCCTTTATTGTTCAAGAGCTGTTAATAATGAGTGAGAGTCTTAATATGCACTAAATGAATAACAGAATGGGACCCAAGGTTCTTTTCTTTTTCAATATAATAAAAGTAAGGCCTGTTAGAGTCAGTTTCTAGAGATAATTTACTAAGACATACATTGTTTAATTTATTTCTAAATATTGATATTTTAAAATGCGTGCATACAAATAAGTCAAGGCAGAGCATGTCCTCAAACTTAGGTGCTCAGAGACTCATGGTATTCACAAAACATTGAAATATTATTTTCGTGGCAGTTGTGAATTGGAATAATCAAATACAAATGATGAACATCCCAACAAACACATGCCAGGCAACAACAGTTAGCTGAACATGGTCACCACTGTTTACATCACCATTTCCAGTGGAGGTTTTCCATGATGTGAAGTCAATTATTGCTTCCACTTCTACATTAGTGTAATTGGTTCTTGTACTCCAGAGGGGAATTTATTAAGGCAATTTCAGTAAATAAGGGGGAAAAGGTCCCAATTTGCTACTGAGTCTACTGAGTACAGATAATCATCCTGTACTTCTTCCAGATCCTAAGTGTTTTCTTGGTACTACTGTGTATAATGCCCTTTTAGTGTTTGCAAAGAAAAGCAAAATGACACTTTAAAAAAAATTATTTCAAGAAAATTGGACTGTTTAATGGCAGCAATTGTAAGAAGCAGTACATTTCTCACTATTGATTATCATGTGAAAACACTTGGGTGTGTGTTCGCAAAATAGTTAAAATGAATGTAAAATGTGTGTACCATTTCAAAATAGTTTTCAATATCCAGTTCCTACTAGGAAAATGTATGCTAAATCTAAATTTCCAAAACTTCCTGAATCAAGTCAGATCCTTGATAATCTAGCACAACTGGGAAAGGGGTTTTTGTTTGTTTGTTTGTTTTGGTTTTTTTTTAGCAAAGTGGTTGTTGTTGTTTTTTTAATGATTACTTTATTATTGTGTGTGTGTGTGTGTGTGTGTGTGTGTGTGTGTGTACCGTCAAATCAGATCTAACTGGTACAGGAGGAGATTGCCCCTCCTTCCCCGGCAGAGCATCTGGTGGATTTGAACCATGCGCCTCTGGGATTACAGTGCAGCTTCTTGCCACTAGGCCACCAGACCTCCCCTAAAGTGGTTTTAAGAACACAGGCACACTGATGTCCTTTAAGAACACAGGCACACTGATGTCCTTTCATGTGGACAACTTCTTCCCATAAAGAAGTATGAGATATGAAGAGGTTTAATAGTTTCTTTCCTGCTAACTTTTTTTTTTCACTTTGAGACAGATGATTCCTGAAGGGTAAGAGATTCTGTTATTTGAATAGGACAGTGGAACATCACATGTCCAGTACCTTTCGCAGAGTTCTGAACATAATGTAGATTTCAGGACCATGTATAAAATTGTTCCTGTGTCCCACCCACATTCTGACACTGAGTACACAGACAGATTCTATAGGGGAAGTCGAAGGGGCATCTCCAGGTAAGGAGTAGTTGTGTATTTGTGCCACCGCCAGCAGGACATAGGATGCTATGGCTTCTAACTCTGGGGAAAAGTAAGATAAAGATTAAAAAAGAAATATATATATATATATATATGTGTGTGTGTGTATCTATATATATAGAGATGCACACACACACACACACACACATATATATATATAAATAAAATTATATCACTGGTCTCTATATTGCTAGACAGAGGTAACTCATGGTTGCTGTGGTGCTTAAGACTGTGACACTGAAGTGCCAAATGTGGTACTGGTTACCCATGCTGGGCAGTGTTTGGAGGAGCTCCCCAATTAAAACAAGCTAGGAAGCAGGAATGTCATCCGCTCTGCGACATGGCATACTTTTGGAAACTCTGTCAACAGTGCTCAGGTCTTTCATTCATAGGGTTGCTCTGAGTCTTCTAAGACTTGACGACACTTAATAACAACAACAACAATATATAACTTCACAATAGCAGGTTGTTTATCAATTCATCCAAGCTAACCAATGCAAAGCAAAACAAAGCAAAAACAAGCCATTAGATTTTTTGCAAATATACTAGGGCAGGGACAACCATTATAGTTCAGGTGAGGACAGGGGCTTCTGCTTCTATTAACTAAAGTGTTACCTTAACCTTCAACTTTGCTCTGAGCACTAGCCCTTGCTTTGCCTCCTCAGAACAATGTTAATGCAGCACTGACTTGGATTTGTTCCTTGGGCAAAAGGTTAAGTGATCCATAAATTTATTTCCCTGTAGATTTGGAAGAAGAAAAGTAAATATCATGGTGATTTGTTAGCCACGTTTTGCAGCAACAGAATCACTGAACATCACTCCTATCACCAGAGTCAATGCTGTATGTGAACAGAAAAGAATTAAAATATTTATGGCTCACCCATATAAATGATAGCAATGACCAGAAAGATCAAATTCTCAAAGGAATGGGATTAATAAAATGAATTTAGCTTGCTTTCTCTTTGACTAAGAACATTCTGTTACAAATTTGTAAAGAAGCATAATTCATTTCTGGAAAATGCCTTATTTTTTTTGTTGTTGTTGTTCTTAATGCAACATCACTGTGGAGCAATGCTCAGTATCTCTAAACCAAAACATTTTTTTGGTAAAATAGAACCTCCATTTTTCATGACCTAACCTTAGATTTGTGCACCCTGACAAGTGACTCTGCATTAGTGTAATAAGTACTTCTATATCTCATAGCAGGTGGTGCTCTGTGAGTTTTTGATTGTAAGTAGTAGCCTTCGGCCTTAAATGCTCTTATGGAGGAGGGTGTACTTGAAAGATAATGGCGTAGAGAGTCTTAAAGATGCCATCCTCTCTTAGCCACAATAGCTCAGCTTTTGAGCATCCATCAAGCACATGACATTGGTCTGTGTTCACAGAAAGTTTCCTTTGAATCTCAGCCTCTCTTTCTAAACGAAGAGCACTCACTGGTTTCATGTTTCATTGTGCCTCAAAGAATTGTTCAATATGCATTTAAACACCAGGCTTTCTCCTCTGTGAGATGTGAAAAGAAATACTAGATAGAGAAAATGATGGGGCAGAAGGTGACTCAATGTGTTCAGCTTACTTGGCTTCTACTTCTCCAAACACAACTATGACTAAGACCATTCATAAAAGGTGCTGGCTGTTATAGTACTAAAGATTTGTCAATCTCCACCTCTGTGTAGGGCTCCGTACTGAAGTCTATACCCTATAATTTATGTTCTTTCCTCATGCTCTTATCCCACGAGATACAACTCCATTTATGACGTTAGTAAACTTCACTGAGTACAATACACAGTGCTAGTGCATGTACCTAGACATGTAACCAGCCCTCACTGAATTTATAGGCTAGTGAGGAAGATAGAGTCTAAGTAAGGCTACCACAAACAATTAATAACTGGTTATATGTTTACATGTTTCATGGTTCTGAAAAGAGGTGCAGTTATCTATAAAGACCTATAATAAGGCCTCAGACTTAGTCTGAAAGATCAAAGAGGATGCCAAAAGGAAAGTCATATAGATTAGGATTTAAAGAAATTATTTAATGAGGAGAAGGAGATGTCTGAAGAGAAAAACATACCCAGCAATCAGAATTTAATTTGTCAAAACCACAAGATGAAGTTGGAAGGGGCATAAAATGTAAATGGCAGAGATGGTACATAAACCATAAGGCAAATGATCAAACAATAGGCACTGACGTGGTCAGATTAAGATTTCTTAAAACTCAGTCTGCATACTTCCGGTGCATATGTGAGGGGGTGTGTGTGTGTGTGATTTTCTTAGAGATAAAGAAGATAATAAGGTTAGAAAATAAAAAGAGAAGAACTTGATCTGCATATCTCAAGCTGAAAAGACTGGAAAAAAACCAAAATTCTAAGCCTTGAGTTGCAATATTTGAGGATGCTGTTGTTGTTATTAAGTGCCGGAGATTCATAGACAACATATAGCAACTCTATGAACATAAATCTTGACCGCAACATTTTCATTTTTTCTCCAAGTTCATAGAGTTTCCAGAGGCAAGCTGCTTATTATTTTATTTATTTAATTTTTTTAAGTAGATGTCACTCTTGCTTTCAATTTAAAGATGCTATGAGCAAAATCTTGAATGGTCCAGGAAACAGCAAAAAAAGAGAAAAAGCATACAGAGAATCACAGTTCAAGGGGGGAAAAATTGGCTTACACAGAATCTTTTCAGGAAGTAGCATATAGTCATGAACCAGAGCTGATAAAAGAAGAAGTTCAAGCTGCACTAAAGACTTGGGGGGTGGGGAGGGGAATAAGGCCACAGGAACTGGTGAGACACCACTTGAAGAGTTTCAACAAATGCAGCCCTGCATGTGCTTACCACGCCAGTACTGAGACATTTGTAAGACAGCTACATGGCCAAATCACTGGAAGAATCCATATTTTTTCCAATTATCTAAAATGGTGTCCAATAGAATATGGAATTATAGAACAAAATCACTAATATCACATGTAAGTAGAATCTTGCCGATGATTATCCAAAAGTGTCTGGAACAAGTTCATTGATAGAGAACTTTTGGAGATTCAGACTGGATTGGGAAGAGGTTGTGACACCAAGGATATCATTGCTGGTATTATAGATGTTGACTGACACAGAGAATATCAGAAGGATGTCTATTTGTGTTTTATTGACTATGCAGAGACATTTAGCTATGTGGATCATAACAAATTATGATCAACATTGAGAAGGATGGGATTTCAAGAACACTTAATTTTGTACATGCAAACCCTACACTTAGAGCAAGAACCTGTCATCTGAACATAGCAAGGGAACACTATGGCTTAAAAATAAGAAAAGTGTGTGGCAGGGCTGTATTCTTTCTCCGTACTGTTCAATCTGTATGGTGAGCTAGTAATCAGAGAGGCTAGGCTTTATAAAAGGTGTGGAATCAGGATTAGAGGAAGACTCATCAAGAACTTGCTTTATGCAGATCATATAACCTTGCTTGCCTAAAATGATGAGGCCTTGAACCACTTGCTGTAGGCAATCAAAGACTATAGCCTTCACTATGGATTACAACTCTACATCAAGAAGACAAAAATCCACAGAACTAGACTAATAGAAAATATGATAGATGGAGAAAAGATTGGGATTGTCAAGAATTTCATCTTGCTAGGATCCACAATCAACTCTTGCCAAAAGATAGATCAACAACAACAACAACAAAAAAAAAAACCTTAACAAAGATGCAAAAGACCTAAATTAAACAGTAAACCTACTCAACCTTGTGGATTTTTTCCGAGCACTGTACCCAACTAAAACTCAATTCACTTTCTTCTCAAGTGTACATTGTACATTCTCAAGAATTGATCACATATTAACATATTAGAGCACAAAGCAGGCCTCAGCAATAAGAAACATTGAAATAGTGCCAAGTATCTTCTCAGACCACAATGCTATAAAACTAGAAATTAACTACGAAAGGATAAAGCTTATAAAGCCACCAATGTGGAAGCTAAATAACACCCTGCTAGAAAAGGATTTGGATATAGAAAAAATAAAGAACAAAATAAAAAAAACTTCCTTAAAACAAATGATAATGAAAATACAATATCCAAAAGCTCTGAGATGCAGCTAAGTCAGTCTTCAGAGGGCAGTTCATAGCAGCAGGCAAACACATAAAAATTGAAGAAAGACGCAAACCTAATGATCTAATTCAACATCTTCATCAAATAGAAAAAGAACAACAATCTAACCCCACAGCCACTAGAAGAAAGGAAATTATAAGAACAAGAACTGAAACCAATGAGATAGAAAACAGAAAAACAATTGAAACCATCAGTAAGACCAGGAGCTGTTTTTCAAAAAGGTTAATAAAATTGACAAATCATTGGCAAACGTAACAAAAGAAAAAAAAAAGGAGAAAACAGAAATAACTTGACTAAGGAATGATAGAGGTAACATCACAACAGAACCAGAGGAAATTTAATCTATAATATCTGAATAGTATGAAAAGCTATACTCAAATAAATTGAAAACTTTGAGAAAAGGGACAAATTCATTTAAACTCATGCCCTATCCTGATTAGTAACTTTTCTATCTTTTTGATTGAAGAAGCAGCCATATGCTTTGGAAACCACTTCAGCAGATGGCATGTTCGGCGACCTATTGCATAAACTGAGGAAATAAAAAACCTTTTTCTCCCTGTAAAACATATTCTGCAACTAGCAGAACCTTCTGGCTGGAGAGAAATACAGAGAAATCAGGAAACCATCCAAGATATGTTAGATGTGTGTGTGTGTGTATATATATATATATTATATATATTCTTATAAATTATAACTGGGAGGAGGGTGGAGGAGACACATTAGATACTGAAAAGAAAATGATTCAAAGCTTCTTTTTTGAAAGTTACTAAAAGATGCCTGTTTTTGATAGAGTGGCTGAACACAGACAATCCACTCTACAATGTATTCTAAATTCTACTACTGTGTTAAATTTGAATTCTTGAAGTTTGTATAATTATACCATATTAACATTACCTTTTGTATACTATTACTGAGTTCCATTGAAATATTTTATTTTTTACATGAACTGTAAGAATCAATAGGCAACATCATGCTAGATGGATAAGAGATTGAACTTGTCAACAACCCCATTTTACTAGGATTTTCAATCAATACCCATGGTAACAGCACTCAAGAAACCCAAAGCTGTGTTATATTGGGAAACTCTGCTGTCATGGACCTCTCTAAAGTGCTGACAAATAAATACGTTGTTTTAAAGACTCAGATGGGCCTGATCCAAGTCATGTTTTTTTTCTGATCACTTCTAAGTGTCTAAAGCTGTACAATGAATAAAGGATTAAAGAAGAATTAATATGTTTGAATTGTGATATTCAGAAGAGTTCAGAATATTTCATAAACTACCTGAAGAACAAGTACTGAAGCGCAATGGTATCTCTTTGGAGACTAAGGTCTGATACATTCCATGGTCTTTGCTATCACTTGTTATGCATCAGAGAGTTGAATAATGACTAAGGAGGATAGAAGGAGAATTGATGCCTTTGAGCTGTGGTGCTGGAGAAGAGTATTGAGGGTACCATGAACTGTTAGGAAAACAGATTCTTCCTGGAGAGGGTTAAACTGGGAGGCTCCTTGGAGGCAAGGATTCTGGGGCTTCATCTAACATACTTTGGACATGTTGTAAGACGTGACCGGTCCTTAGAGAAGGACATCATGCTTGGTAGGGTGGAGGGACAGCGCAGGAAGGGAAAGCCCTCTATGAGGTGGATTGATTCAGTGATTGGGGTAATCGGGATGGGTGTGTCAGAGACAGTAAGATTGGCAAAGGACAGAGCAAAGTTTAGGGCTGTTGTACATAGGGTCGCTATGAGTCGCAAGTGACTCGATGGCATGTAACACACGCATACCTGAAGAACCAGTCTATCTTGGAGGAAGTGCAACCAGGGTGCTCCTTAGAAGCAAAGAAACAACTTCATCTCACATACTTTGTGCATGGTTTTGAAGAGGGGACAGTCTTTAGCAAAAGAAGTCATGCTGGGAAAGGTGGAGGGCCAAAAAAAACAAAAAGTAATGAAGATGCCCCAATAAGACGTAACTCTGTCATACTACTATTAGCTATTAGACAATACGGGAGCTCTGCTGGTCTAATGCTAAGGAAAAGTACTGCAAAGCATGTGATTCAATTACACCAGTGTCTCCTTAAGAGAAAGGTGGACAATCTCCTGTATGATTAATTGCCTCTGAAAACCCAATGGAGGGTCAGCTATAAATTGGTTCTATCTCACAGTACATAACAACAGCATTTAACAGTAACCATCCACCATTGGCAGACAATACTAGGTATTTCCAGGCATTGACAACAATGATCAAAGAACAGAGAAGCTGCAGGGTGACATTAATGATATCCATAAAGAAAGCAAGAGGTCATTATAAAGACATGGGTAAAAGGGAAGACCAAATGGATGTCAGAAGAGACTGAAAATTGCACTATAATGTCAAGAAACTGAAACAAAGGAAAGACTTGCTTAAGTAAAAAGACAAACAGAAGACTTCAAAGGACAGTGTGAAGAGACAGAGCAAAGTATTATTAAAGAGTGTGCAAAGGGCTGTAGTTTTAAAACCAAAAGGGAAGTTGGCATTTCTCAACCTGAAAGAACTGAAAACAAATTCAAAGTCCAGGTTGCAACAGTGAAGAATGCCCTGAGCAACGTACTGAATGATCCAGGAAGCATCAATAGAATATAGATGGAATACACTGAGTTACCATATGAAAAAAGAACACAGAACCATTTAAGGAAGCAACATATGACCAAGAGCCAATGGTGAGGAAGAAAAAGTTCAAGCTGCATGGAAGGCAGTAGCTCCATGATTGATGGGATACCAACTGACATATTTTAACAAATAGATACAATGTTGGAAGTGCTCACTAGCCTATGCCAGGAAAGGTGGTTTCCTGGCTAGAGAACTTTATTTGTTCCCATTTCCCAAAACGGTGACCCAACAGAGTATGGAAAATTACTTAACAATAGCAAAATATCATATACAAATAAAATGTTGCTTAAGATTATTAAAAAGTGGATAGAACAATATATTGAGGATGAATAGCTAGAATTCTCATTGACAGTCCCACTAAAATCAGGCTAGATTTAGAAGAAGCTGTGGCACCAGGTATATAATTTTTTATTTCGATGGTCTTGGCTGAAGGCAAAGCCTATCAGAAGAATGACTATTTGTATTTCATTGACTATGCAAAGGTATTTGACTATGGATCATAACAAATGATGACTTGTTGCAGACTGAGGGTCCCAAAGAATAAAATAATTTTATAATTATTAATAAAGAGACAAACAGCCAGGAATGAGATAGAGCAGAAAGCATAAAACGGGGTCAGCAGTTCTCCACTGAAGACCTCAAGCCAAGCTTCTCTTTTTATTCAAAACCGACAGGAAGTAAGTTACAAAAAAGAATTAAATGCAAATGAAGCCAATCTATTTAAAACCTTGATGCCTCAGGGTGAATTCCAGCCCAGGAAGTAACACTCCCTCTGTAGGGGTCCCCTTGCCATTTCCTGTTTTCATTTCCTGTTTTCTAAGAAGTAACACTCCATCTGTAGGGGGCCCCTTGCTGTTTCCTGTTTTGCAGCGAACAAACAGCTCACCTTCTAGGATCTGCCACAAGAGAAATCCTAATTTATATGTCTGTAATTTCTTCAATTCCTGAACAAGGGTTTCCATATAATATTTGGTATAAAGTTTGGCTTCCCATAATGATTGACGTTGAGAAGAGTGGAAATCCCAGAAACTTAATTGTGCTCGGGTGAAACCCATACCTAAAACAAGAAGCTATGGCAAAAAAAAAAAGGGTAAAGAAACATTGCATGGTCTAAAAACAGGAAAGCTGTGCTACGGGGCTGTGTCCTTTCTTCACAACTATTCAATCTGTAAGTAGAACAAATTATTTGAAAACCTGGACTATATAAAGAAGAAGGTGGAATCAGGATCAGAGGGAACTTCATCCAAACTGTACATTATGCAGATGATGCAAACTTGTTTCCTGAAAGTGGGGAGAATTTGAAATGCTTGCTGCAGAGGATTCAAAAAATTTCATGTTTCAATATGTTTTACCTATTATCATAAAAAAAAAAGAAGAAAAAATATCAGCACTGGGAAAATAGGCAACATCATGATCAATGGAGAATACATAAAAATTATCAATATCTTCATCTTCCTTAGATCCATAGTCCCTTGGCACCAGCAGCCCAGAATCAGTGATGCATTACATTGGGCAAGTCGGCTGTCAGACAACTCTCAAAGTGGTGAAGAGCGAATATGTCAGTTTGAGGACTAAAGTGTGCCTGATTCAAGCTTTGACTTTTCCCCCCAATCATTTGCTATGCATCTGAAACGACAAAGACTAAGGAGGGCAGAATAATAGAAGTGTTTGAGTTGTGGTGCTGGAGAAGACTGCTGAATGGACTGCCAACAGGACAAACAAGTACATCTTGGCAAAGGTGCACCCATGGATGGTGTTTCTTGACGGCAAGGATGGTGAAACGGTCTCAAATATTTTGGGCCTATTCTTAGAAAAAAACATTCCTTGGAAAAGGGCATCCTGCTTGAAAAGTTGGAAGGTCAATGACAAGGGGAAAACCTCAACAAGATGAATTGACAGAGTGACTGTATTGGTACACTTGAGATAATGAGGATGGCACAAGATAGGACAGGGATCAGATCCACTGTTCTTAGGATTACTATGAGTCATATTTAACTTGACAGCACTTAACAACAACAATCCTCAATATTTTTTTTTCAAATGATCAGCATATCAGCGGTTCAGAACATGACTTCAGAGTCAAGGCAGGCAGCTTTCAGTTCTAACTCTACCATTTACTCTTTGTATAATATTTTCTCCATTCTCACATCTAAAGTGGGTCTAAAGATTAAAAATTACAGCTTGCTTAACTCCACAGTCAACAGTCTTGGCACCAGAAGTCAGGGATTCAAAAGACAAATTGCATTGGGAAAAATCTGCTGTCAGGTACCTCTCCAGAATACTGAAAAGCAAAAATGTCAGTCTAGAGACTAAGGTGTGCC
>NW_006399856.1:5957464-5958560 GCF_000299155.1 Elephantulus edwardii | reverse complement strand
TAACTGGGCCAGCGGGGGTTGTTGTGTCAGAATCAGTGAGACTGGCCAGCTTCAGAGCTGCTCTATGTAGAGTCACTTTGGGTCTCAGGTGACTTGGCAGCACGTAACAGCAACTTTTGTAACTATTGCGAACATCAAATGATTCAAAAGGTATATTCACATCAGTTTCTTGTACATATTTGCCATTATTGCTGTTTTTGTTAGTTACTATCAAGTTGATATGTGTCAGATATGTTTGTTATCTAAGCGATGATCTTTGATTTTTAAAACTTGAAATTGGTCTTTTACCACAGATTTGATCAATGCAGCATCTTGCCTGCTGTTCTCATGGTCACCTTGTGTGCATCTTCCACTTTTTTACTGACCTTCTATGTTACCAAGCGTGATGTTTAACCTCCAAAGATTGACCTCTCTTGATGACATAGTTAAAATATGTGATATAAGATCTTATCATCTTCACTTCTAGGGAGAATTCTGGTTATACTTTCCTAGTACAGATTTGTCTATTTATTTCTCTTTTTGGCCAATAATGCAGGACATATTCACTATTCTTAATCAACAGCACAATTAAAGGTGTTAATTCTTTATTTTTCCTCAAACATTGTCCAACCTCACATGCATATTAGATAATGGAAAATATCCTGGCTTGGTCAACTGCATCTTAGTCCTTAAAGTGGCAACCTTGCTTTTTAGCATTTTAAAGAAGTCTTTTACAACAGATTTTCCCAGTGAAAGACTTTTATTTCTTTACTGCTGCTTCCATGTACAGTGATTGTGGGTTAAATAAAGGAAACATTTCTGCTGCAACAATGGATCCCAGGACAGCAGTGATGTTGAACATGGTGCAAAACTGGGAAATGTTTCTTTCTCTTATGTATAATATCACCTTAAATGAAATTGACTTAAGAGCACCTAACAACAACAACAACAACAATCTTTTGTGGATGTGAGTCCAAGTCCAATTTTTTTTTTAAACTAACAATTTAATGAAGGTCTCAATACCTACTTAGCATCATATAAATCTTATCTAATAGTTTCGTATCTTATTTAAATGCTACAAAATTCTCTTTTACTATATGAAGAAACAGACTGTAAG
>NW_006399856.1:5934115-5955639 GCF_000299155.1 Elephantulus edwardii | reverse complement strand
AATCAGGATGGGTGTATCGGAGATGGTGTGATTGGCACATGACAGAGCAGAGGTTAAGGCTGTTGTACACAGGGTCCATATGAGTCACAAGCGACTTAATGGCACATAACAACAACAAACAAGCCTCAGTTAATTTGCTAATTAACTGCCTGTACTCTGGTACTTTGGATTAAGCTGGTATTATCATGTATATATTACTTTTACCTCTTTTCTTTTTTAAAACCTTGTTTACTAACGATGACAGGAAAAACAGGAGGGAGGGGAAGTAAATCCTGAATATATATGTTGAGACAAAATTACCTGAACTAGTTTAATCTCATGACTTTATATCATATTCTAATATTTATATAACTAAAGTGGCAAGAAACTGCACTGCAATCCCAAAGGCACATGGTTCAAACCTGCCAACTGCTCCACAGAAAACGGTGGGCTGTCTCCTCCTGTGTAACTTACTTACCTCAGAACACACACCGGAAGGTCAGCTATTGGTCAGTTCTGACTCGATGGTACATAACAACAAACTTAATGAAATAACCCATTTCTGGCTCAGAGCTGACACTCTAGTGGCTTTTTAGATGCAGTAAATCACATGGGAGGAGAAATTGATTTAGGAGTAAATAGATTATTTGAAACATCTGCTTTTGAATTGGCAGTGTAATTCTCTGTCCACTAAAGTAATGCTATTCCAGTCACTCCTCTACTTCCATTTTTGTGCTTATGTGCTATCAAGTCTCTCCTGACTCATAGCAATCTTATGTACAACAGCTCTGAACCCTGCTCTATCTTGAACCAATTTCATTGTTTCCTTATTTCTGACACATGTAACCACTTACCCCAGTCACTGAGGCAATACATCTTATCTCCTCTTCCTCTTTTGTGTTGTGCTTCCACCCTGCCAAGCTTGATGTCCTTTTCCAAGGACTGGTCTCTCCTGGCACCATACAAAAAGTATTTAAGATGAATCTTCAAAATCTTTACCTCCAAGGACAATCTTATTTTACCCCCTCCAGGACAGACCTGTTTGTTCTCTTAGCAGTGCATGGTATGTTCAATACTCAATACTCTTCTCCAGCATCACAGCTCAAAGGCATCAATTATTCTCTCTCACCTTTCATCATTGTCAACCTCTTATGCATAGTAACTAATTGCAAAACATGTCTTGGATTTAGGCACACCTTAATCTCTAGACTGAAGTGTTCTTCTTCAGTACTCTGAAGAGGTGCCTGACAACATATATTCCTAATGCAATTTGTCTTTTGAGTTCCTGGCTGCTGGTGCCAAGAGTGTTGATTGTGGAACCAAGCAAACTGAAGCTGTTAACAATCTCAATCTCTTCTCTGTCTTTAATGATGCTGCCTAATGGCCCAGTAATGAGATACTTTGCTTTCTTGATGTTGAACTTCAATTCATATTGAAGGTTGCAGTCCTTGACCTTCTGTAGCAAATGTTTCAGGCGCTCTTCAGTTCCAGCAAGCACGGTTATGTCATCTACGTAATGCAAATTGTTGATGAGTCTTCCCTAAATCTTGATACCAGTTATTTGCCATAACTTAGGATATTCAAAACAGGTATTGTATTTAGAAATTTGGTTATCTCATGAATATTTTAACTTCTCCCCTAGATGTAAAAATGCAAATTGTGTCTGTACTTTTGATATCTTAAAAATAACTGCAGTGATTTTTTGTGTATGTGTGTGTATAAATAAATACATACATATCATTTTTGTTGCTATTGGTTAGATTTACATTTCTGGGGAAAGTAGGAAAAAAACAAACAAAAAAGAAATACGTGTGTGTATGTGTGTGTGTGTAAATTTACATGCATATATTCTAAATTTACTAGCAAGATGTTTTAGATCAGGAATATATGCAGGGTTTTTGTTTGGGAACATAAAATTTCAGACACTTTCTTATTGAAAAAGAGTAAAATTGTATGCGTAGGCCATTGCTATGACTCCCCATACCAGGGCCTTCAAAGCTCTTCAGACAAATGTGTGACCCTAAGTTTCTTGGTTTATTGGTTTCATAGTAAACCTACCTATACCAATGATATAGCATTGAAGGTTTTGTATAATCTTCACTTTCTACAACAAAACAAAAACTCAAAAGAAAATTAATATGCATTAACGTAGTCTATAACATGTCACACTGCTAACTGAAAGAGCACATGCCTCAGCAAATTTGAATCTACCAATTGCTTTCTGGGGGATAATGAGCAAGTCCCTCCCATTGAAATTTACAGCCTCAGAAACTGGATAGAAGGTCACGAAGGGAACAGATTCCACCACAGTAAGATGAACTGATAGGTTGTTAGAAGGTGGTTCAATTTTTCAGCGCTTGACCTCTAACCAAAGGTTCAGTGGTTGGAACCCATCGGCCGTTCTTTGGGAGAAAAGACCAGCTGATCATCTCCCATAAAGGATGCAGTCAAAGAAACTCTACTGGACAGTGCTACTCTATCATATGTGATCATTTGGAATAGCAGTTGCTTTAACATCACACACAACGTGTGTATCTTACATATATCAATAACATCTATACAAGCGCAATGTCCTAATGGTTAAGGAGTTATTCTGCATTTATCAGCTGCTCTGCTGAAGAAAAATGGAAGATCTGCTCCTATGCTATTCACAGTCACTGAAAATTTACTAGAAAACCAGCTATGAGTCAGTTCTGATTCAGTGCTGCATAACAATTATACATACAATATATATGCATATATAGACTATATATTCTTTATATGCATATCTCTATCTATCTATCTATCTGTCTATCTATCTATCTACCTATCTATCTATCTCTTGCACTAGTGGCTTAGTGGCAAGAAACTGTGCTGCAATCCTGAAGCCATACTTCAAGGCCACCAGCTGCTCCATGGAAAAAGGATGGAAAATGTCTTCCCATGTAATTAACTAACTCTGAAAACCCACTGGAGGGTTAGCTATGGGTCGGTTCTGACCCCACACTAAAATATATGTGTGTGTGTGTGTGTGTGTATGTGTAAAATATATATCTATATATACACACACATACATACACACACATACATACATACGTACATATACATGCATACACACATATTTAGGAACCAATCCATGTTGACCCTCCAGCAGGTTTTCAGAGGCAGTTAATTGCATGTGAGGAGATGGCCCATCCTTCTCCCACTGAGCAGCTGGTGGATTTGATCTGCATGCCTTCAGGATTTTAGCTCAGCTTCTTGCCACTAGGCCATATTATATTATATAGAATAGAATAGAATAGAATAGAATAGAATAGTAAAAAAAATATATTTATTGTCTATAATATAATAAATATAAAGTATAATATATACATGTTCTGTGAGAAAACAGCAACTACAAAAGATAGAAGCTTTAAGTTTTCTTAAAACCACTATGGTCTATTCAGTTCTGACTTGTCGCCATTCTACTGCTTTAACCCGCTGTCACTGAAGTGATTCCCTCTCATGTCAAGCCCTAATAGGTTCTGGATTGCAAATTGCCACAGGAAGAGACTTCTTTATCTTTCTCCCATCAGTTAGGTGGTTAGTGGATTCCCACTGCTGACCTTGAGTTTACCAGCACACCACACAACCTACTATACCGCTGGGGCTGCTCTATTTTGTTATTGTTTGCTGTCAAGTTGGCTCATAGCTGACCTTCCAGCAGGTTTTCAGACACAATTTCACTGCATGGCAGATGGTTGCCCGCACTCCCACAGAGGAGTTAATGGAATCCTACCACGTGCCTTTGGGATTGCAGTGCAGACTCTTTCCACTTGGCCACCGGAGTTTACCAGCAGGCTTCCTTATTTATAGCACAGGGTAAAACACTCTTTCATTGGGGTTCTAAGACTCTAAATCTTTACAGAATTATATTGCCCAATCTTTCTACTCAGGAGTAGCTGATGGATTTGAACCAGTGACCTTTTCAACATAACACTTACTCCACTGTGCTACCAGCAGTCCTGTCAATGGGATTATTGTTGTTCTTATGTACTGTTGAGTCAGAACTGACCTAGAACTGACCTTCCTGTGGGTTTTCCGAGGTAGTAAATCGCTCTGGTGTTGATTGCCCTTCTTTCTTCCATGGAGCAGCTGCCAGATTCTAACTGCATGTCTTGAGTCGACACAAGGATAATGCACTACTTTTAATTTACACCCTCAAAAAAAGTTCCTGAATAGGAAGTAGAAGTGTGTGATACGGCAGACGCTGAAAGACTTCTAAGCAAAGATGTACTATGATCTTCAGAATATGTCCACTTCTTCTGCCTGGGTGACTATGAAGAGTTCTCATATCCTTGTTTTAGTTCTGATCTATTTGTTTCACAATTGGAGTAACAATGAGAACCTTGCCTGTATTAATCAACTGTTCCCAAGGTGTCACAAATACAAGCCACAAGAGAACTAGATATCAAGAGAGAACAGGGAAACTCAACGGCCTATCATTGGGGAGCCAGAACAATGACCTTTTGTAAATAAAAGGCTTTCTAGCATACTGCTCTGTAACTGGTTAAATCAATCACTTTTGTAATCAAAAGGAATAATAATCATATTCAATAAGAGAAAAGTAAGATGAATGCAGAGACATATATAACCCACAAGGGCAGAATATATTCAAGATGTGTGAAACCGAAAACGTTTCTCTACAGTTCTATGCACATATCACTTGATTGTAGAGAAAAAGAATTAGAAAATATTTTAAAATTTCCAAACCCAGCCATTGCTATTGGGTGGATTCTGACTCATAAGTACCAAATAGGACAGAATAGAATTGCCTCATAGTGTTTCTAAGGCTGTAAATCTTTCTGAAAGCTGACATACGTATTTGTCTCCCTTGGAAAAGTTGTGGGTTTGAGCTGCTGATCTTTTGGTTCACAGAAGATGACTTAGTCTCTCTGCCACCAGGGTTCCAGTTTTAAAAGAGAAGTTAAAGCAAATTCACACCCTTAGCAGAAATGTTGTTGGAGGTGTCTAGCTCCCCCAAAATGTATACACTCTAACTTGCAAGAAAGATTGATGCCATTAGAATTTTCCAGCAAGAGACACTCCAGTTCCAAAAGGCAGCATTTCATAGCAGTATAAGGCTAATGATTGCAGTGTGTTCGGTGGTAGTCCCAGGCTCAGCTCCAGGCATGAAAGCAGACGCCTAGCTTTTAGGTGTTCTGACAGGCTGATATGAAAGAGCAGCATGTGTCAGAGATGTAGAAAATCAGCTGGCCCCTTTGACAGATTTTAAAGTGGAATGTTTGTACTGTCAGGGTGGTGGGTATGACAAACTCGGGAGATGACAGTAATAGGAGTGTTTAGGTAAAAGAACAAGCTTAATAGAGATGCCAGGGTTGACAATAACATGCTTATGTTAAAAGCAGAGCCCTTGCTTTCATTTTTTTTTTACCAGAAATTCCGAAACCCATTTTTTCTATCTGGTTCCCTCCCCTCCTTAAATCTTATAAAAAATACCTTTTATTTGTTTTCAGGAGCAGGAATCTTAACTGCTGGTCACATCTCTCAATTGTTTCTGACAATACCTCAGGCTATCGTATTATTGGTATTCTTCAGTAAGGGCATTAGTCTGCACTGAAGAAGGACATATGCAGAATTATGAAGTGACTGTCCATTTTTCTGGAGCATATTTTGAATTAACTTTGAACCCAAGCCCAGGAATAGTTACCCAGCATTTATATTAGAGCTCAGCACTATCATTTTGTGTCACAAATAAATACGGGAAAAAATTACAATACTCTCCAGATGCTTCATGGGAGGAATATGGACAATCTCCTCTTGTGCAATTTACAGCCTCTGAAAACCCACTGGAGGCTGGCTATGATTCCTTTCTAACTCGACGGCAGCTAGCAACAATCTCTGCAAATATCTGTATACTTCCTATTTCTTATATCTACAGATAATAGACCTAATGATAGTGTTTTTGTCAAGCCTCTAGAAATAGTCTTTCTGATGCCATCCGTTTGCTTCAAAATCATCGTGAACCTGCGTGTGGCAGAGCGCAACACTATGCAATTCTGTGCTATCCTCAGAATCATTACTCTATTTAAGTTCTGTCTTAACCATTATGTAGATTCATCTTTTTTTAGGATCCTCCACCTTTTTAAAAAATTAATTTTAATGAAAGTTTACAGATACTTAGGGTTTCCAGTCATTCATTGTTGCCTTTTTCTTCCTGCCCACCTCCCCCCGCCAATTCACTCTTCTCCTTGAAAAGTAAAAGAAAAACACGTTCATTGTTACATAATTCCTCCCCACAAGTCCACTCCCCTGTGCAGCCTTCACTCTGGATCTTTCACATTTTTACAACCCTCTGCTTTACTAAGGATGATACCCTTCTCCAGAAGCTGGTCCTTCCCGATAACACGGCCAACACACATGAGATAAAATCTTACCACCCTCACAGTAAAGGCAACGTTTTCTTCTACCAGTCCATGGTGTCTTTAAATTCCTACCTCTTTGTTAAGGATCCCTGGCTACACAGTTTGTAACTTGTGTGTCTGGTGGCTGTTAACTGAAAGTTCACAGTTTGAATTCACCCATTGGGATAAAATGGCCTAAAGACTCATTATATGAGTCACACTCATCTCGATGGGAAGTTGCTTTTATTTTGGCTCCCTTGTTTTGGTTTCCTTTCTAACGTCCTACTTATTTGAACTCCTCCAGAAATATTTCACTCTAACTCAGTATGCATACTCCGTGGCAGAACATTTGGGAGAATGAACTGCCAGTAGTGAGTTGATGCTAAATGAATGGGTTTGCTTCAAAAAGAAAAGGGGGGAAAGTGTTTTTCACTTGTGGGCTTTAATACTCATTTAATTATAATGATTTAAAATTCTCTCAAGGCTAAAATTAAACTTGGTTTCCTGGATAGCCAAACAAGTATTCTTCTGCCCCACTCAGCTCCCTTTTATCTTCAGCTCGCTTTGAGCATAAATTGGTTAAAAACAGTCATATTCAGAATGCGGAATTAAATATCACTGAAAGGATCATTTGCCATGACAGTTAAAATCCAATACTATTCATTTGGAATTACAGAGGATCCTTGTTGTTCCTCTCTGTGGTGAATTGGAGAAGCTAGGTGGTGTTCAGGAAATATAACATTAGTTCTGAAGGGGAGGACTCGCCATGACACTGAACTAATGGAATACGTATGGCCAAGAGGAAAGTCAGCAGAACAGCTCCAAAAAATAGAGTCAGAAAGTCCACCTTGACCTAGCATTTCTATAGGAAGTTTGGCAAGAGAAACAAGTCCAAATATGAAACTAGAGAGTAGAGAGACAAGAGGTTTTTAAGAGTAAAAGGAGATTTAAAGCAAGTGTAAAGTAAAACCTGGAGAGAGATATCTCAAGTAAGAAACAGGTGACTGAGAAGGGCACTTGATTAGATGTTTGTGGCTTTAGACTCGATGGTGCTTGGGAGATCTTAAGAGCTATGGCGCTCGCTATTAACACTTCACAAAACGATGTCTTCAGCTTAGATGGACTGGAGTATTGTGTATAGCCGTGGACTGCCGAAAGAACAAACAAACCTATCTTGGAGGGAATGCAGTCAGAGGCAAGAATAGTGAAACTTAGTCTCACATATTATGGGAAGGAAGACCCAGTCCTTGGAAAAAGACATCATATGGGAAAGTCAGAAGCTCAGCAAAAGAGAGGGCAATCCTGTGAGACATGGACTGACACAGTGACTGTGTCATTGTGCTTTGAATATGGCAAAGACTATGAAGTTGGCTTAGGATAGGGCAAGATTTTTAATCAGGGGTTCATAAATTCATTATGAGTAGTAGTTGATTTGATAATATCTAATAACAGTTCAAGACATGAGCCAAGCTATAGAAGATTTCAAAAGGCAGCTCAAGAGAACAAAGGGAAGTATTATAATTGAATGTACAGAGCTGGAGTTGGAGAATAAAACGGGAAGAACTCCTTCTGCCTTTCTCAAGATGAGAGAGCTGAAAATCAAATCAAAACTTCAAGTTGTGATATTGAAAGATGCTATGGGCAATATATTGAGTTACTCAGAAAGTATATAAAAAAAAGGAAACATGCAGAATCACTGTACCAAAAAGAACTGATTGATACTGAAAAATTAAAGGAATTGCCGTATGAAGAGGAGCCAATGGTAATGAAGGAGGAAGTGGAAGCTGCATTGAAGGTATTGGGGTGGGGGTGAAAGGCTCCAGGAGTCAATGGGATACCAATTGATGTTTCAATTAACAGATGCAGGCCTGGATGTGTTCACTAGTCTATGCCAAGATGTTTGAAAGACAGCTGTCTGGTCAATGGATTGGAAGAGATTCCAATTTGTTGCCATTCTCAAGAAGGGTCTGCCAACAGAATGTGGAAACTATCAAACAATATCATTAATATTACATGCAAGCAAAATACTGCTGAAGATTATTCAAAACCAGCTGTAACAGTACATAGATAGGGAACTTCCAGGAGTTCCAGCAGCATTTAGAAGAGGCCATGGTGGCAGGGATATCGTTGCTGATGTTAGATGGAGCCTGGATGAAAGTAAAGAATAGCAGAAGAATGTCTATTTGTGTTTTATTGACTATGCGAAGGTATTTGACTGTGTGGATCATAACAAGTTGTGGCTGACAAGGAGATGAGTGGGAGTTCTCTTAGAGCACTTAATTTTGCTCATGAAAAACCTATACCTGCATCAGGAGGCTGTTGTGCAAACAGAACAGGGGAACACTGTATGGGTAAAAATTAAGAAGGAAAAGAGTCCTGGCTATATTCTCTCTCCATACCTATTCAATCTCTATGAACAAATTATTGGAGAATTTGGATGCTGTGAAGAAGAATTTGGCATCAGGATCAGAGGCAGACTCATCAATAACTTGTGTTATACAGATGACAGAACAATGCTTGCTGAAAGTGAGGAGGACTTGAAGCTCTTATAGCAGAAGATTAAGGAATGCAGCCTTCTATATGGATTGCATCTCAATGTCAAGAAAACAAAGATTCTTACCACTGGAACAGTAGGCAACTTCATGATGGATGGGGAAGAGATTTAAACTGTCACCAACTTCATCTTGCTTGGATCCACAATTAACACCCTTCGTACCAGCAGTCGAGAAACAAGGAGAAAGTCTGCAATTAGAGACCTCTCTAAATTATTAAGGTGTAATGATATAAGTTGAGAACTAAGGTATGTCTGATTGAAGTCATGGTCTTTCTGATCACTTACTACATATCTGAGACCTGGACAATGAATAAGGATGACAGAAGAAGAATTGGTGCCTTCGAGCTGTGGTATTGGAGAATAGCACTGAACATCCCATGGACAGCCCAAACAAACACACAAATATGTCTTGGAGAGTGTGTAGCTGGAGTGCTCTTTGGAGCCAAGGATGATGAGGCTCACGTGCTTGGGACATATGAGGAAGGGCTGTTCCTTGGAGAGGGACATGATGCTTGTAAGAATGGAGGGTCGGTGAGGGAGAGGAATTGGAAGAGCCTCAACCAGGTGGATTGACACAGTGACTGCCACAGTGGGCTCTTGTGTGTCAGGAAGTGTGAGGATGGCACAGGATAGGACAGGTTTGAGGTCTTCTGTTCATAGGGTTGCTATGCTAGTACTTAACAACACCTAGCAACAACACAACATTTTAAGCTGTTCTGAAATAAGTGACAAAAAACAATCCCCAGGAATTGATGGAACACCAGTTGATATATTTTAACATAATATTCAACCTTCAATGTGCTCACTAGATTGTGCCAAGAAATCTGACCAATTGACTAAATGAGATCCATATTTATTCTCATTCTAAAAAAAAAAGCAATCCAACAGTGTGTAAATTATAAAACAGTATCACGAATATCACACACAAGCAAAATCCTGCTGAAGATTACTCAAAAATGACTGGAACATCAATAGAGAACTATCAGAAATACAAGTTGAGTTTAGAAGAGCACTAGGGACGTCATAGCTAACATAGGATTATTTTGGCTGAAAGCAGAAAGGACCAGAGGAAGTACAGGAATTTAACATTTTGGTCACAACAAACTGTGGCTAACCTTGAGAAGAATGGGAGCCCAGAACACCTGATTGTGTTCAAACAAAACCTATCCTTGGACCAGGAAGCAGTCATTAAAACAGAGCAAGGAACGGTGCATCGTTCAAAATCAGGAAAGGAGTGCAGGATGCATCCTATCTCTAGACCTGTTCAAGGTATATGCAGATCAGATCATTTGGAAGGCTAGGCTTTTTGAGGAATCATCAAGTTGGAGGAAGACTCATCAACAAACTGTGCTATGCAGATGACACAACCTTCCTTGCTGAAACTAAGGATGTCCTGAAGCATTTGCTGCAGAAGTCTGAGGACTGTAATCTACAATATGGATTGAAAAAAAAAAAAAGACTCTCATCACAAGGTAGATTTACAACACCTAGATGGAGAAGAAATTGAGATTGTTAACATTTTCCGTTTAATTGAGTCTATAATCAACACTCATGGCACCGGCAGTTAGGAAATCAAAAGATGAATTGCATTAGGAAAGTCATCTATCAGGGACCTCTCCAGAGTATTTCGAGCAACAATGTCAGTCTAGAGACTAAAGTGAGTCTGCTCCAGGCCATGGGCTTTATAATTACTTTCTATGAACTTTCACATGCAAGCAAGATTCTACTGAAGATTATCCAAAAACAACTGGAACAGTACATCAGCAGAGAACTGCCAGAAGTCCAGGCTGGATTTAGAAGGGGTCATGGTACTAGGGATATTGTAGCTGATGTTAGATGGATCTTAGCTGAAAGCAGAGAATACCAGAAGAATGTCTATCTGTGTTTCATTGATTATGCAAAGGCATTTGACTGTGTGGATCATAACAAACTGTGACTGACTCTGAGAAGAATGGGAATCCCAGAACATTTAATCGTGCTAATGTGAAACCTATACTTGGACCAAGAGGCAATCGTCAGAACAGAGCAGGGCAACACTGCATGGTTCAAAATTGGGAAGGGTATACGTCAGGGATGTGTCCTGTCTCCATACATTTTCAACCTGTATGCAGAGGAGATTATCCGAGAGGCTGGGCTCTATGAGGAGAGGTGTAGCGTTAAGATTGGTGGAAGATCTATCAACAATCTGCGTTATGCAGATGACACAACCTTGCTCGCTGAAACTGAGGAGGACCTCATGCACTTACTGCAGAGGGTCAAGGACTGCAGCCTTCAGTATGGACTGAGGCTCAATGTCAAGAAGACAAAAATTCTCACCACCAGACCAATCGGTAGCATCAGGATGAATGGTGAAGAGATTGAGATTGTTCACAGCTTCAGTTTGCTTGGCTCCACGGTCAACACTCTTGGCACCAGTAGCCAGGAAATAAAAAAACGCATTGAGATGGGAAAGTCTGAGGTTACGGACCTCTCCAAAATACTCAAGAGCAACAGTGTCTCTCTGGAGACTAAGGTCTGCCTGATACAGGCCATGGTTTTTGCAATCACTTGTTATGCATCAGAGAGTTGGACAATGACTAGGGAGGATAGAAGGAGAATTAACACCTTTGAGCTGTGGTGCTGGAGAAGAGTATTGAATGTACCATGGACTGCCAAGAAAACAAACAGATTCATCGTAGAGAGGATTAAACCAGGCTGCTCCTTGGAGGCAAGGATTCTGGGGCTTCGTCTGACATACTTTGGACATATTGTAAGGAGAGACAGGTCCTTAGAGAGGGACATCTTGCTGGGTAGAGTGGAGGGACAGCGCAGGAGGGGAAGACCCTCTATGAGGTGGATTGATTCAGTGACTGGGGTACTCGGGATGGGTGTGTCAGAGGCAATGAGATTGCCACAGGATAGAGCAGGATTTAGGGCTGTTATACATAGTGTCGCTATGAGTCGCAAACGACTCGACGGCACATAACAACAACAATAACATGCATCAGAAAGCTGGACAATGACTAGGGATAACAGAAGAATTATTGCCTTTGATCTGTGTTGCAGAAGAGTATCAAACATCTATCGGACTACCAAGAGAACAAACAAATCAGTCCTGGAGAAGGTGAAACCAAGAAACTCCTAGGAGGCCAAGATTTTAAGACTTCATCTCACATACTTTGGGAATGTTACTTGGAAAGACCTGACTTTATAGAGTGTCATCATTCTTGGAAGAGTGGAGGGACAGGGCCGGAGAGGAAGAACTTGGATGGGATGGATTGGCATAGAAACTGGAGTAATTATGGTGGTTGTTTCAGAGGCAGTGAGATTGGATCGAACAGAACAGAGTGCAAAGCTATTGTACAAAGAGTCAGTAAGAGCCATAGTGCACTTGACAGCACATAGCAACAAAAAGAACAGCAACACACATAGGAGTTAATACCAAAGACTTTGAATCCAAACAACCAGGGTACAGATTTCAAACTTGCTCGTTGACTCTACTATAGATGGCATAGTCTGTAAGAAGTTTTTCTGCTAACTTTCTTGTGGTTCAAAGCCGCCCGTGGCTCTGTGTCAAAAAAAAAAAAAAAAGAAAGAATAAGAAAAAAGCAGTCTTATCTTGAACAATTTACGTCCTTTGAACACTCACTAAAGGTGAGCTATGAGTTGGTTCATGATGGGATGCATGGCTGTATGGTAAAAAACAATTTCTATATGCTATGGCTCGATTTCATCCTCTTTAAAAACGGAATAATTTTTAAGGATAATTTGGTTAGTAAAGCACAAAGGAAAATTCTTGAAAAATATTATGTGCAATGGAGCATATCATCATCTTTTCCAATTTGTAAGAAAATATCAGAAAGAAATAGCTAAAAGGATTTAAAATAATTACTTCTGGTGAATAGACCTGTTTGATGAGAGAAGAGTTAGGAGGGAAGGAGTGTTATTTTTTTAAAAATAATAAAGCTGTGAGACTTACGGATTCCTTTAATGTATATGTATTTTCTTAACAAAATGAAAATTACGTTGAAATGCAAATATATAGACTAGAAGCAGTTTTCTAATCCCCCATGTTGAAATTAAATAAAGAATGTGACCATAAATCTAAGAAAGTCTATGGAAAGCTTATCAGTTTTCCCACAGAGAAGGCTGACAACCCTTCATGGAAACACTCAAGAGTTGCTTTTTTGTTATCATTGCCTACATATCACTAGACAGAGAAGCATAGTTCAAGTATATATAGAGTTTGAGGATGTTACTGTTTTCCCTTTAAATAGCTTATTAAATAATAAACATGAAAGGTTTGCATAGATACATAATAGGTGAGAATAACTTTCATGGAGTTCTGGTGGCCTAGTGGCAAGAAGCTGAGCTGCAGTGCTTAAGGAATGTGGTTTGAGGCCACCAAGTGCTTCATGGGAGGACGGACAACCTTCTCCTGTGCAGTTAACCCCCTCTGAAAACCTGCCGGTGTGTCAGCTATGGGTCGGTTCTGACTCTAAGGAGCAGCAACAATAACATAGATGAGAATTACAAGTTTCAGATCTGTTCTCGTTAGTCATCAATGAGTCAACTCCAATTCATAGCAATTGGCACACAAAAGTTCAAAACCCTGTTTGATTCTGTGCCAACCTCAGCTTTCTACTCCTCTTAAGCCCATTGTTGCAATCAATCTCACTGATGCTCTTCCTTTCCTTTCTGATTCTGCTGTTTAAGCTTGATGTCCTTTTCTAAGGACTCACCTCTCCATTTAACATGCCCAAATTATGTGAGACAGTCTTACCATCCTTGCCTCTACGGAGCACCCTGGATACACATTATCCGAAACATATTTGTTGTTTTCGCAGTCCATGGGATATTCAGTACTCACTACCGACACTACAATTCAAGGGCTTTGACACTTCTTCAGTCTTGCTTACTTATATCCAGTTTTCAGATGCATATGAAGCAATTGGAAAAGTCACGGCTTGGGTTAACTTCACTTTAAATTGGTTGTTGGTGGTGGTTTCGAAAATCTACTTTTCATTGATTTCCATATAATATTTAGTTTAAGTTGCGTTTCATTCATATAAAGTATGTTCTGTAAACTCCCTCATTTACATTGTGTTTCATACAATTGTTCATATATAACCCATATAATTAATTGTCATTAATCTATCCCTTTTTATACCACCTTTTCAAGTCTCCATTGAATCTTTCCATTTCTTTACTGCTAGCCCCCCAATCCACCCACTAAACTCATCTCCTAATGATTCCCACCTTTCCCCAGTTTCCATCCCCCTGCCCCTTTTCCCTTTTCCTTTGGACATTTATATACATCTTACTCAGTTACCCTCCTATTTTTATAATAATGATCTTATGCAGTATTTGTCTTTATGAGACTGAGTTCACTCAGCATAATGTTGTATAGATTTTCCTGTGTTATATGTTGTTGTGTGCCGTCGAGTCGGAACAAACCCATAGCTTACTTTTCGATGGGTTTTAGCAGGAAGTTAATCACCCAGGAGGAGATTATCCATCTTTCTCCTGAGGAACAGCTGGTATTTTGAACCATATGCCTTTGGGATTGTAGTACAGTTTTTTACTAGTAGGCCACCAAAGCTCCCTCCCATGTTATATATTGTTTCACAAAATTATTATTCCTTATTGCTCTATAGTATTCCATGATGTGAATGTGCTACAGTTTCTCAATCCATTCATTTATTGGTGTACACGTGGGCCGTTTCCATATTCTTGAATAACACAGCTATGGGTGTGTTAGTCCATATCTCCCTTTGTGTTTCAGTTCTAATTTCCTTGAGAAATACTCTGATATTTCATTCTTATTCGTATAGAAATAATTTATATTATTGACTCAGGAATCGGGTTGAATGTTATGCATCTGATAATCACAATGTGTATAGTTGGGTTAGAGCCGACCCATGGATGACCTTTTACCATCTTTTCAGAAGTAATAAATCATACAAGAGTTGATTGTCCACCTTTCTCCTACAGAGCAGCTGATGGATTCAAAGAACTTTGTGAGATGGGTTGGCAGGCAGTGTATCTGCTTACCTCTAGGCCACCAAAATTCCCTAATATTGAATATTGTTGTTATATGCCATCAAGCTGACTATGACTCACAGCCACTCTATGCCTAATAGCTCTGAACCTTGCTGTCCTGAACCAACCTCACTGTCCCAGACACACCTACCCCCATTACTGAATGACTGTGTCAGTCCATCTCATCCAGGTTCTTCCTCTCTTGCACTGTCCTTCCACCCTTCCAAGCATGATGCCCTTCTCCCAGGACTGGTTGCTCCTGGCCGTGTGCCCAAAGTATGTAAAACAAAGCTTCAAAATCCTTGCCTCTAAGAAGCAGTTTGATTTCACCCTCTCTAGGAGGAGGACCTGAAGCGCTTGCTTCAGAGTGGGGGGTCAAGGATCAATATGGATTGAGGCTCAATATCAAGAAGACAAAGATTCTCACCACTGGGCCAATTGGCAGCATCAGGATGGATTGTGAGGAGACTGCGATTGTTCACAGCTTTAGTTTGCTTAGCTCCACAGTCAACACTCTTGGCACCAACATCCAGGGAATTAGAAGATGTAATATGAAAGTCTGCTGTTAGGGACCTCTCCAAAGTACTGAAGAATAATGGTCTCTCTCTGGAGACTAAGGTGTGCCTGGACAGAGAGCTGGACAATGACAGGGAGGATAGAAGGAGAATTGATGCCTTTGAGCTGTGATGCTGAAGAAAAGTGTTGAATGTACCATGGACTGCTAAGAAAATGAACAGGTTTGTCCTGAAGAGGGTTAAACCAGGCTGCTCCTTGGAGGCAAGGATTCTGAAGCTTTGTCTGACATACATGCAAGGAGGGACTGGTCCTTGGAGAAGGACGTTATGCTTGGGAGTGTGGAGGGACAGCCCAGGAGGGGAAGACTCTCTATGAGGTGGATTGATTTGGTAACTGGGATAATCAGGGTGGGTGTGTCAGAGACAGTGAGATTAGCACAGGACAGAGCAGGGTTTAGGGCTGTTGTACATAGGGTCGCCAAGAGTCGCAAGCGACTCGACGGCACATAACAAGAGCAACAAGGATAGACCTGATTGTTCTCTTGTCAGTCCATTGTGTGTTCAATACTCTTCTCCAGAACCACAACTCAAAGACATCGACTGTTCTGTCATCTTTGGTCAGTGTCCAGCTCACTAACGCATAGCAAGTAATTGCAAAGACCATGGGCTGGATCAGGTGCACCTTAGTCTCTAGATTGATATCATTCCTTTTAAGCACTCTGAAGAGATCCTTAACAACAGATTTACCTAATGTAATTTGTCTTTTGATTTCATGACTGCTGGAGTGTTGATTGTGGAACCAATCAAGCTGAAATTGTTCATAATATCAGCTTCTTCTGCAATTATGATTCTGCCAATTGGCCCAGTGGTAAGAATCTTTGTTTTCTTGATGTTGAACTTCAACCCACATTGAAGACTGCAGTCTTTGACCTGTGCAGCAAACTCTTTGGGTCCTCATCAGTTTCGATAAACAAGGTAAATTAATGTAGCCCTGATCCACAGTTATCCATGCTTTAAAGTACACCATATCCCACTGTTTGAATGACTGCTTCTTGATTCATGTACAATTAAATTAAGTGTCCTGGAATTTCTATTCTTCTCATTGCTTTCCAAGATTTATTATGATTCACATAGTCAAGTGGCTTTCCAAAGATTACAGAACACAAATAAACATCTTTCTGCTGTTCTCTGCTTTCAACTAAGATCACTTTGACATCAGCAACAATATTTCTTATTATGTGTAGAGCCTCTTATAAATCTAGCTTAAATTTCTGGAAGTCCCCTGTCAGTGAATTGCTCCCCATTTTTAAATGATCTTCAGGAAGATTTCACTTGTATACACTATTAATATTGCCCATTGCTTCTGTATTCTTTTGGATCACCTTTTTTAAAAAAAATAGGAATAAATATTATTTTCTTCTAGTCTGATGACCAGGAAGCTGACTTCCAAATATATTGATATAGAAAAGAAAATTAAGCTTCTGAAGGTTCACACCTGTTTGCTGAAACATCTGTGCCAACTTGGAGCCTTATTTTTTTCCAATGCTTTCAATGCAGCTTGGACTTCGTCCTATAGAACCAGATGTTCTTTATCATATGCTACTTCCTGAAATAGTTCAGTGTCAACCAATTGTGTGTGTGTGTGTGTGTGTAATAACTCTATTCCTTCCATCTTCTACTGATACTTTCTACATCATTTCATGTTTTGTGCACAGAGTCCTTTAGTCTGGATCTCAAGACTTCCATTCCCCACCTGTAGCTTTCAGTTTAAGAAATGCTGAACATGTTCTTTTTGGTTTTCTCCTACCAAATCTTTTCACAATTCAAGAATAAAAGACTTGATTTGTCTCTGAAGTATTAACAAGTTAGCTAACTTCATTTAGTTTACCTAACTTCATTTTAGCCACTTTAGTGAAAGTGAAACAACTGGTGGAGTGGATAAAGGGCTTGCTTTATGTCTATACACGTCAGTGCAATTAGAAAGTAATGTAGATCTCAGAACTTTAAGATTTAAATAGGTGAAGTGGCCTTCTATTTGAGAACATGGGAACAGAGAATTCCTTTAGAATCACTTGAAGCTTGGACAAAAATCCCATTGCTTTTGTCTTAGGAACTCTCTAGTCTTCGTGACTTGAACTAGATAAGCTTGGTAAGAACTCATTGATTCACGCATGGGAGGAGGACGTCCCAGCTTGCATGATGTCATCCACCGGGAGGATGTCGGTAGCAATCACAGTGCGGGAGTGTAGCAGATGTTTCTTTACACAGCTGTTATCCCATATGGCTGCTTCTGGTGCTACTATGAGCACCCACAGGTTGGCTGGACTCTGAATGGTGTCCTTGAATTTTGACTAGTGTTTCCTGAAGATGAAAACCAGAATTCTGAGCTAGAACCTTGGGAATAATGAGCAATCACCCGGACGTCAAGCTGAACTCCTTGACTTATGCTTCGTTCATGCTTCATCAGAGAGCTCCTGCCATTACCACTTCCATGACACTAGCCCCTTGGGAAATAAACCTTGAAGAGAATGGGAATCCCAGAACACTTGATTGTGCTCATGCAAAATCTATACTCAGACCAGGAAGCAGTCCCCAGAGCAGAATAAGGAAACACTACATGGTTCAAAATCAGGAAAAGAATGTGTCAGGGGGGTATACTGTCTGATATTTTTTTCAATCTGTATGCAGAACAGATAATTCAGGAGGCTGGGCTTTATGAAGAGGAATGTGGCATCAAGATTGGATAAAGACTCACCAACAACCTATGATATGCAGATAACACAACCTTGCTTGCTGAAACAGAGGCAGACCTGAAGTGCTTGCTGAAGGTCAAGGACTGTAGTCTTCAATATGGGTTGAAACTCAACATCAAGAAAACAAAAATTCTCATCACTGGGCCAATTGGAAACACCATGATATATGGAAAAGAGATTGAGCTTGTTAATTACAGCTTGCTTGGCTCCACAGTCAACACCCTTGGTACCAGAACTCAGGAAACCAAAAGAAAAATTGCATTGGGAAAATTTGCTGTCAGGGAACTCTCCAGAGTACTGAGAAGCAATGATGTCAGTCTAGAGATTAAGATTTGCCTGATCTGGGCCATGATATTTGCAATTACTCGCTATGCATCAGAGAGCTGGACAATGACTTACGATGACAGAAGAAAAATTGATGCCTTTGAGCTTTGGTGCTGGAGAAGTCTTAAACATATCATCCACCACCAAGAAAACAAATAGGTCTGTCTTGGAGAGGGTGAAACCAAGTTTCCCCTTGGAGGCAGAATTTTGAATCTCCATCTCTCATCTTTGGGCATGTGGCCAGTAGGGACCAGTCCTTGGAGAAAGACATCATGCTTGGAAAAGTGGAGGGACAGCACAGGAGAGGAAGATCCTGGATGAGATGGACTGACACAGTAACTGCAGAAATGGGTGTAGGTGTGTCAGAGTCAGTGAGACTAGCTCAGAACAGGGAAGGCTTCAGAGGTGTTATACATAGGGTCCCTATCAGTTGCAGGTGACTTGACTGCATATAACAACAACAAAGTATCAAAATGATTATCTAGAAAAATACATTTTCGTACATGTTCATTTGATATAGCAATGTCAAAATCTGTTCAGGATTAAATATGACCTCAAGAATTTTGAGAGGCAGGTTTACATTTTAATTGGGACAACAGTATTTTAAACACCTGGCACTTTGTTGCTGTTAACTGTCTTCATGTCAACCTCTTCCTATACCTTGTCACAACTGACTTGTAATGACGCCAGTGCACTGTGACAAAATGTTGCCAGTGAATGTGCCATTCCAATAATTAATTGTGGTTCTGACTATTGTGAGCTGTATAGAGTATTTCAGTAACTGATTTTGTATAGCAGAACCACAAGACTTTGTTCATATCTTGTGTAGTACCACACCCATAATGAGAAACTGCCAAAAAGTGAAAAAATAGTACAAAAGGGAAACACAGAAGATATAAATGAGTTTTTAGTAAAATAAATATACAAAAGCTTGGATTTACTCTACAAAGTTTTAAAAGGCTATTTATGCTCTTTTGAAGCATGATATTATTAAATCTCAGGCTATTTTTCTGTCTTCGTTTAGTGGACTAATTTAAAATTGTAGGAACTGTACAACAGGACTATGTAAACAATGTAAAGCAGATGGAAGAACAATTATGCGGTATTTTCACACAATCACTGGTCAATTGGCAGAATAGGAAAGTTGCCCTGTACTTTAATTTGCTTTCTGGTTGCGATGGAGAGTGTTTTTCTTGTTGGAATATCATATTGTCTGTAAATTCTTAATTAAATTATGTGATTTCCCTACTGTTTCTGCTTAAGCGTAAATGAACTTCTCTCTGAAACCTGTCTCCTATAGCAGAATGAAATCCTGGTTGTGCACTGGTTAAACACCTGTCTATAAACAGACAGATTGACAGTTGTATCTGCTTTGTGGTTTTCAGGGGCAGTCTTTTCATTTAAGCCTTTGTATTGTTTTACACAGCTCTACTAACAGAAAGGCCAGCAGCTCAATCTGCTTTGTGGTTATGATGGATAGTGGTTTTAATTAAAGGCTTTGTATTATTTTAGTTTGCATTGTGCGTACCGCATGTTCATAGCCATCTCTCATTTTCTCTTCCAATTGAAACTGTAATGCTTTTTAAAAATTTAGTAGTTTGATCTATGGTGATTTTTTTTGTCTTAATTTTTTTGGGAGGTACTATGCTTCTTAGAGCTCTTAGAGTTTTCTATGGCCAATTCGTTGAATAAATAACTGTATCAGTGAGACCTTCAACAAGGTGAATAGACAATGACTGTACCAATGAGCTTGAGTTGATGAAGTGATGAGGATAGCACAGAATAGGGCAAAGTTCAGATCTTTTGTTCATTTAAGTAATGGTCAACTAGATGGCACCTCACAAGAACGACAACATACTACAAAGTATAGTGAGCTCTGGTGGCCTTGTGGGAGGGAGTTACTGCCTATCCAAAGGTACATGGTTCGAATCCACCAGCTGCTTCACAGGAGGAAGATTAAGACTCTCCTCTCATGTGATTTACAGCCTCTTAAAAATTGTTAGAGGTCTGTTATGAGTTGGTTCTTACTTAACAATGAACAGTAACAACTATACTACCGTGAAGGACTCCTGATCGCACTGTGATTAAGCACTCATCTCTTAACTTTATGCTGGCAGTTGGAACCTACCAGCCAATTCACAGGAAGGAGACATTGCTGTCGGCTTCCTTCAAGAAATGACAGTCTAGGGGAGCTCTGGTAAGGAGCTGCAACTACAATCCCAGAGGCGCATGGTTCGAATCCACCAGATGCTCTGCCGGAGAAGGAGGGACAATCTCCTCCTGTACCAGTCAGATCTGATTTGACGGTACACTCACACAAAAATAATAAAATTTTTAAAAAGTGCTAAAAAAAATGACAGTCTTAGAGACCCTACAGGGAAGTCTTCTAGAGTACATCGAGTGGATGCAAATTGAGATTGACTCAGCAGTGATTGTTATTCTTTCTGTTTGTTTCTAATCTTATTTTTCAATGTTGATACTCAAATTTGAGTAATTTATGTCTTACAGAATGACTAATTAATATTAAGTCATATGGCATAACTCATAATTTAGAGTAAACACAATCTTTATAACACTGATTCAGAGGTAAGGAACTCTGGGAACATAGACCATAGGGAATTTCACTGACTATCTACCAGCCATTCCTTGGGAGAAAGATACACAATATCCTCTCATATAATTTACGGCCTCTTAAAGTCACTGAAGGATCATAGGTCCTTCATTGCACCTCCGTGGCAGTGAGTTTGGGATTATTTTTTTAATTTGATTCACAATTTTACATAAGGGTTAAAGATCTTTCCAATGGTTTTCAAAATCCCTACTTTTCAATCAGTAGGATAGCATCATCCTAAAGGGTATGCATTTTATTTTTTTAATTACAGTGGAAAATGAACTGCAAAACTGAACCTAATTTCATGTTTGTTATTCTCATGCATTATGTATCATATTTAATATGTTCAGTTATGACTGTCTGACTGTAAAAGTGGTAACAGCA
>NW_006399856.1:5911285-5933135 GCF_000299155.1 Elephantulus edwardii | reverse complement strand
CATGCAGTGTTCCCTTGCTCTGTTCTGATGACTGCCTCCTGGTCCAAGTATAAGTTTCGCATTAGAACGATCAAGTGTTCTGGGATTCCCATGCTTCTCAGAGTCAGCCATAGTTTGTTATGATCTACACAGTCAAATGCCTTTGAATAGTCAATGAAACCCAGATAGGCATTCCTCTGGTATTCCCTGTTTTCAGCCAAGATCCATCTAACATCAGCTACAATATCTCTTTGAGTCATAAATATAATAAGTGATAACACAGTTATAGCACTGATCTAATAATGTACCTGATAATTTTACAGCCTTTCATTACTTCTCAATTATGAATAAAAGTAGAGAAAATATTAGGAGCCCATTTAGCCATCACTCAGCCCCCATAATTGTTCATAGTTTGTTCATCCTGTTTCATCAATCCTATCTCTTAACACTTTCATCTATTTTATTTTTAAGATTCTTAAAGAATTTCCAAACATTTTTTTAAAGTTTGAATGATGACTACAACAAAAACGGTATTTATTAAGATAATTATATCACAAAATAAATTTATTGGTTCTGTATATTTCTATATTTGGGGAATTTTTTTAAAATAGTCTCCTTGTTTTAGACACCAATGGTTTGTTTTTTCCTTCAGTTTCAGAGTGCTGTATAGAACCATATCAAGATGTGTCACAAACTATACAAAATTTTACTGAGATTTACATGGCAATATATCAGTCTGGACAGAGTAACCCTTAAAAAGGCAGTTTTCTTAAATCACTCTATTTTCCTGAAAATACCTGGATTACTAGGAAAGATTCACAAAACCTCTATGTTTCTAATTTCAGATAGGTATAGTTTTATCCTATTTATTTTATAAAGGGAATTCAAAATAATTGTTAGGTATGATATTTTTCTGGAGAATAATAATCTAGTAGATTAATGACACCCACATATTAAAAAGTAAAGGACACAAAAGCGCCCTGAGTTTATAGAATATTTCACATTTTCTAACACAGGTTTCTTGTTCTTTTGTAACTGTGATCCCGACACCATCACCACTATAATTTGTCCAGGGGATTTTCCCCCTACACCTTATAATCTCATCGCTGTAAGGAGCCCTAATGGTACAATGGTTAACAACTTGAGAGGTTGTCAAAAAGTCAACAGTTCAAATGCACCACCTGTTCCTTGGAAAGAAAAGATATAGCAGTCAGATTCCATAAAGATGTCCATCCTTGAAAATCCTGTGGGACAGTCCTATCTTATGTGGAGTGACAAAAAGTCAACATCTACTGGACAACAATGAGTTTTTCTTCTTTCATAACCTCACTGTTGGCGTCCCTGGGTTATGCAAGTGCTTAAGGGCTCAAATACTAACCATAAAGTTGGTGATTCAAACTTACCAGGGCTTTCTCAAGAGACAGATCTGGTAATCTGCTTCCTCATACTTGAATACCATAGAGCAACTCTATCTAACCCCCAAAGGGGTGTTGGGAATTGGTATCAACTTAATGGCAAGTAGTTACCAGAACATAACCACAGAGTTAACAGTGAACCCAGAGTTCCAAAAACTGCCAGTCTGTTCAACAAAATCAGTGTACGTTAATAAAGAGCATTGAATATGTAATGGGCTTTCACAAAGAACAAGCAGAGGTTTCTTGGTGAATGTTTCGGGTCCCTTGAAAGGCAAGGATGGTGAAATTTCTCACAGATGTTGGGCATGTCAGAAGCCAGTGCTTGAAAAAAGACATCTTGCTGGGAAAGGTAGAATGTTGGCAAAAGAGAAAGAAGACTCTCAACTGACGGGTTTGCGCAGTGACGACAACAGGGTGAACTTGGCAGTGATGCTGATGAGGAGGCCGGATAGGGCAAAGCCCTGATCTGTTGTTCATAGGGTTGCTATGAGCCATAATCAGCTTGAAGGCATCTAATGACACATTCCTAGTAAAGGCAGATGTTGTTGTTGTCTACCGTAGAGTTGGACATACTTGACCCTCCAGGGGCTTTCAGCGATAGGAAATCATGCTGGAAGAGATTGCCCATCTTTCTCTTGCTGAGCGTCTGGTGGCCTTGAACTACGTACCTTCAGATTTGCAGTACATCTGCTAAAGAAGGATGTAATTTATTTATACAGGAATCTTTCAGAAGAAAAAAAATGAGATTAATTTGCCAATGAAAAAGCAATGGAAAGTGAAGTTTTGATTCTCAAACTGAAGTAGTGTTTTTGTTTATTTTGTTTTTCAGGTGAATACCTTTCCTCTAATCAGAGCATTAATTCCAGCATAGTGATCTCCCTCTGCATAGTTCTTGGCTCTCTCAATTGCAGTAGTGGTCACTCAATTCTAAACTGGTCAATCATAACTTTCCATCCCACAATCTAGAGTGGTTGGTCTAAAGATGAGTACATGATCCAAGCCAACTACTGAGAGACTTTCTTAAAAATCAATATGGAACATTTGAGCAATGGAATCACTTTTTTTCCTCACAGACCTTGAATTTAGGGAGCAGATTCAACGGCACATAGCAACAACAACAATCAGGCACCTGTCAGTAATAACAAGTAGAGAGATCCTTCGTAAATGTGAATTCACAATGAGGAAACAAAGCTGAGAGATAGAGTAATTCCAGCCATTTATGGAGTCAGGGTTCCCCCCCTCCACACACACATTATAAATATATTGGTTTTAGCTATGCTACATTGAATAGACTTTTTTAGACTCGTCACTAAAAATTTCTATTCTTTTTATTCAGGGAGACCATTTTAGGGTTGGTTTGTTTTTTTTTTTTTTCAATCATTGGACTATAACTTTGTCATTTATAAGCTTGACCACAAATCTAAATTGTGTGTATCGTCTCCCTTAAACCTCAAGAACCCATCAATACACTTAATTTCAACTTGCCTGATAGTTAGCTTTTAATAGAAGCCCCTTTGATTCAAGTGGAATGCCAGATTAACAAAGTAAGAAAGTGTAGTAATAACAGACTGACTATAAAATAACCAAATCCCATGGTGCTTTGAATTTTCCTTGGAGTATAAAACTAAGTCATCAGAATGTTGTTGTTGTTGTTATGTGCCATTGAGTCATTTGCGACTCATAGCGACTCTATGCACAAGAACCCTAAACACCGTTCTATCCTGTGCCAACCTCGCTGTCTCAGACACACTCATTCCCACCACTCCACTCACAGAATCGATCCATCTCATCGAGGGTTTTCCTCTCCTACGCCGTCCCTCCACTCTCCCAAACATGATGTCCCTCTCCAAGAACCAGTCCCTCCTTGCAACATGACCAAAGTATGTCAGATGAAGCTTCAGAATCCTTGAGTCCAGGGATCATTCTCACTTCACCCTCTCCAGGACAAACCTGTTTGTTCTCCTAGCAGTCCATTGAATATTCAACACTCTTCTCCACCACCACAACTCAAAGGCATCAATTCTATTTCTATCATCCCTATTCACTGTCCAACTCTCCAATGCATAGCACGTAATTGCAAAGACTACAGCCTGGATCAGGTGCACCTTAGTCTCCAGCTTGAAGAAGTCATCAGAATACAATATGTTAATTGTTACTTTAATTTTCTATAAATATTCTTTCACATTTTTAGTTAATTTATTTAATCTTTAAAGAGCATCCAGGACTTATATTTCTTTTCCTTTCCCTCAGCCTATAGGATACAGAAGCTTTATATCCAAGGGTTAATATTGCTAATATTGTTGATATAACACTAGCTTCTCTATCTTGGATGGATGACTTACTTTCTGTGATTCAATTTATTCCAATTCATTTTAAAAATTATGATGTTGCTATTTCCTCCAAGTGTGATTTTAAGGATCATACAATGTTATCAGATGCATTCGAATTCAGGAAACAATGTATAATAAATGAAAGCTAGTAGATTAATCTTTTTTTCATTAACAACTTTCAATCTCGTAGGGTAGTGTGTAGGGAATTGCACTGTTAGCACAAAGACTGAGCCTCTCTGGGCTTGAATAATTTACTGGCTCTGCTGGAGAAAGATGGACTCTGATTTGTATAATTTACAGCCTCAAAGAGCTCAATGGAAGATTAGAAATGAGTTAGTTCTGACTCCATGGTAAAGAATGGAGTTTTAGTTTGACATCAAACTATGCTTCAGAATGCTTTCTGAAGACAACAAATTGTTGTACGTAATGTTGAGCAAAACTGACTCATAGCTGACCCTCCAGTGGGTTTTCAGAGGCAGTAAATTACACCAAAGGTGATTGAATACTCATCTTTCTTCTGCGGTGTGGCTGATATTTGGAATGTGTGCCTTTTGGTTGGCAACTCAATTCCTTACCACTAAGTCATCAGAGGTCCCTCACATAGAGATTAGGCCTTAACTATGTTGTCCATCCTCAGGTAATGAATTAGAAAACATTTTGAACTTAAGACTTATCTTTTTTAGTGTCTCATTTATATAATTATCACATACCCTTCCAGCTGTACGACTTCAGAGGGTTTAATGCTTTCTTTTTAAATCAGTGGGTTATATATGCTATGTTTTAACTAATTAATTGAAGCACTCTGAATTAATAGAGAATGCTTACAATTTTTGGAGCCAGTCTTTTCCTTTTGGAGGATGTCATCTTGCCTATGTTTATTTTATCGTGCAGTTTTGAGGATAACTGTTAATGGTGTGGTGATGCTGATTTATCATGTAACTATTTTTTGCTCAATATAATACTCTGTCTTAGGGCTAGGGATTTTGAGCATTTCTTCATGTGTTTGTTAGCCATCTGAATGTCGTCTTCAGTGAAATGCCTGTTCATATCCTGTGCCCATTTTTCTATTGGATTATTTACCTTTATCTTGTTGTGTCAATATAATACTCTGGAGTAAGAAAGGAGAAAGTTCTTAAAATAAGGATGCAATTATTAATAATTCATTACCTCAACATGAGCTAAGAGAAGCTGGCAGTGTTTTCCTACCAACAGACAAACTTAGAACCTCACAAAGGTACGAATCCGTTATCATGAAGTTAATATGGACAAAAAAGCCCACTGAGAGAAAAAGCCCAAAATAATAAAACTCTGATACTTGGAGATCATAAGTGTAGTAATTGTGTGGCTTAAATAAGGAAAAATACGAAATATTAAAGAGTTTTATTCATTTGTAGTAAAATATTCTAAGCTCTGGTGGCCTAGTAATAAGGAGTTGCACTTCAAACTCAAACATGCAGTTCAAATCCACCAGCTGCTCCCTGCGAGAAAAATGTGAAATCTCCTCCCGTGAGATTCACTGCCTTGGAAAACCCATGAAAGGGTCATCTATGAATCAGTTCCAACTCGATGACAGTCAACCACAATGAGAAGCTTTAATTCATTTTCTACATAAAATGTTCATCTTTGGATCTGTTCATTACTCACAATAAAATGAGCAAGAAACCATAACAGTCTATGATTTGTCTTAAACCACACTTGATCATGGCTTTTTGGTTCTTAGAAGTGAGCCACAATCAGTCTCTTTAGACATCCACAAAATCTTTTCTGAAATATTTGCAAAGCTCCAGGTGCAAAGGAGACCTGAATAAACATTATTCCAACACTGATCAGCTGCATAGGTGAAGACCAAGTTAGGGAACAGGCCTACAAGGATTTTCTAATGAAAGCAGGTGGCTGTTGATATTCTGAACAGATTCAATAATTAGTTAGAACATTCTTAGGACGTTAGGTGTATGTCACAAGGGATTTCTGTAATATTCGGAAAACATCTCATGTAACAAAGCACCTGTTCAAGAAGATGTTCCATTCATGCCCCCCTAATAGAAAAACAAAACAAAACTACCAAAAGAAAATAAGACCCAAAGTTCTATTACTAGCAAGAAAATACATTATGTGTTCTGCTTATTCATCTGCCACATTTAGGAATATCTGCAGTCTCACAGACTTCCTTTTCAAAATTAAGATTTGGATTTCACGTGACATTCAAGACAGAAATTCTATTTTTGTCTAAAACTATATATTCAAGGTAAAAGTATCAAACATTTTATGTGGAGCAAAATTTACTTCCTTTATAAATAACATTGTATAATGATATGTTAACATGTCATTCTTTTATTTTCTTTATTAAATCTACATTTAATGACCACTGAGTTCTAAAAGTAAGAGGTTGATATTTTTCTTGTTTTCCTGCTATTTTTATGACATGAGGTTTCTAAAAGAGAAATTCTGAATTTATTTTGTTTGGCTTTTTTTTTTGGTTTATATTCATGGTTTAGTACAAACTAATCTTTGTGCAAGTAATATAGTCATGAAGTGTTAGAGTTTTTCGGTAACAGAATACCAATTTTAAGACAAAACAAACAAGCAAAGGAAAGCAGCAAAGTTTCTTATAAATTGTTGTGAGTACTTAGGCAAGAAAAAGTCTTAGGTGACACTTTGTTTAAAAAAAATATGTTGTATTGACAAGCAGTAGAGTGCAAAATAAAGTAAATCACATTTCATATCTCCTTCAATGCTGTTTTTGAAATTCTGAGTAATGGCCCAGGTTGGGCTATTAATGCAAATCCTGAAAACTTAAGTAGTTTCTTGATACTTTTCATTTTGAGACATCTTTTTAAGAAACAACAGATGCCTCACCACATGCATCTGGAAAATCAATACAATTAATCAATAATGCTCTCCACAGGTAATAAATGCTGAGAAGCATTTCTGCCTATCTATATTGATCGAGAGAATTGCTTCAAATTAGTTCTGATGTGTATAAAAATCATTTCCTTATTGATCAAAGCCTCTCTTCCCCTCTGATATGTTATTTCATATCTGACACACAATTGTTTTAGGCTCCACTCGTGTATATTTGTGATAAACAAATTCCCTATGATCTGTGTAAGAGACTAATTTGAATGCAATCTAAATTGATGTTTTTGTTTCTTTGGTGGGATATACTGCTTGAAAATTTAATCAAAGTATGAATAATCATGAGAAAGTATGAGTTATTTTAATGAGAACTGTAATGATGTAGTTCATTCACATTTTTTATTTATATTAAGTTTAAAAGTTTTAAAGATGTTTCTGTTTCTTATACCAGAACTCCATTTATGGAGGCACATTAATTTAATTCAGAATGACACCATTCTCCATGGTACAAATCATAGAAAATGACATCATTCTGTCGTTGTTAAATACTGCCCCGTATGACTCATAGCAACCCTATGAACAGCTGATCTGAACCCTGCCCTATCCTGTGCTATCCTCAATCATCTCTGACACACTATAACCCACTGCTCAATTCCCAGTCTCAAGCCATCTCATTAAAGGTCTTCCTCTCCTTTGCTGCCCCATCATCTTTCCCTTAATAATTTCCATAATGTTCCTTTCTAAAGAATAGCTTTGCCTAACTACATATCCAAAGTAATTTTGCCATCTTTGCCTTCAAGGAGCACCCTGGCAATGCTTTTTCCAAGACAGATCTAATTGTTCTTTTGGAAGGCAATGGGGTATACAGTACACTTGTTCAGCACCACAACTCAAAAGGCATCAGTTCTCCTTCTGTCGTCCCTAGTCATTGTCCAGCTTACGTGTAGCCGATGAATGAGAAGATCGTGGCCTGAATCAAGCTCACCTTAGCTTTCAAACTGACATAATTTCAAACTGACATCATTGCTTTTCAGCATTTGCAAAGGTCCTTGACAGCAGACTTTGCCCTATGGCAGGCAATATGTCTCCTGATTCCTTGTTGGTACCAAGAGTGTTGATTGGTCCAAGCAAGATGAAATCATTGACACTTTCAATCCTTTCTCCATCTATCAGAATGCCGACTGTTGGTCCAATGGTGAGGAATTTTGTTTTCTTGATGTTGTTCCCCAGTGAAACTTGTAGTTCTTGATCTTCTGCAGCAAGAGTTTCATATCCTACTCACTTTCAGCAAGCAAGGTTGTGTCATCTGTGTAACACAAGTTGTAGATGAGTCTTCCTCTGATACTTACACAACATTTCTCTTCATAGAGTTCAGTTTAGCCAATTATTTGCTGAGCATACAGGTTGCATACATATAGACAAAGGATATATCCCTGACACACTCCTTTCTTGATTTTGAACTAAGCAGTGTTCCCTCGCCTGTTCAGACAATAGCTTCTTGATGTGGGTCTAGGTTTCACATAATCACGTAAGTGTTCTGGGATTCCCATTCTTCACAGTATTAGCCACAATTAATTATGATTTACATAGTCAAATGCTTATGTATAGTCAGTAATACCCAAATAGACATTCTTCTGGCATTTTTATTTTCAGCCAGGATCCATCTGACATCAGCAATGATGTTCCGGGTGCCACAGCCTCTTCTAAATCCTGGAGAACTTCTGGCAGTTCACTGTCAATGTACTTGTCTAGCCATTTTTGGATGACCTTCGGCAATATTTCAATTTCATGTGATTTTAATGATAATCCAGGTCGTGGTCTTTGCAATTACTTTCTATGCATCAGAAAGCTGGACAAATGACTAAGGATGACTGGAGAAGAATTGATGCTTTTGAATTGTAGTGCTGGAGAAGTTGTTTGTTGTATGTTCCTTTGAGTCACCTGTGACTCATAGCGATCCTATGTACAACAGCCCTAAACCCTGCTCTATCCTGTGCCAATTTCACTGTCTCCGACACATCTACCCTGATTACCCCAGTCACTAAGTCAATCCATCACATAGAGGGTTGTCCTTTTCTGCATTGTCCCTCCACCCTCCCAAGAATGAAATCCCTCTCCAAGGATTGGTACCTCCTTGCAACACGTCCAAAGAATGTGAGACGAAGCTTCAAAATCCTTGAATCCAAGGAACAGCCTGGTTTAACCCTCTCTAGGATGAACCTGTCCACTTTCTTAGCAGGCCATGATATATTCAACACTCTTCTCCAACACCACAGCTCAAAGGCATCAATTCTTTTCCAGTCCTAGTTATTGTCCATCTCTCTGACACATAGCAAGTGATTGCAAAGACCATGGCCCATACAGGTGCACCTTGGTCTCCAGAATGACACCATTGCTCTTTAGTACTTTGAAGAGGTCACTAACAGCAGACTTTCCCATCGCAATAATGTACCATGAACCATCAAGAAAGAAAATAGGTCTGTCTTTTAAAGAGTGAAACCAAGTTTCTCTTGGAAGGCTAAGATTTTGAAGCTCCATCTTACATACTTTGGGCATGCGGCCAGGAGGGACCTTGGAGAAGAACATCATACTTGGGAACATTGGAGGGACAACGCAGGAAAGGAAGACCCCAGAAGAGACGGATTGACACTGTAACTGTGGCAATAGGGGTAGGTGTATCAGAATCAGTGAGGCAGACTCAGGATAGCTCAAGTTTCAGAGCTGCTGTACATATAGGGTCACTATGAGTAGCAGGCAACTTGTTGGCACATAACAACAATGACATTAGTGATATTGTTCAATAATTTCCACATTTTATTGGCTCACTTTTCTTAGGGACTGGGACAAATATGGATCTTTTCCAAATTGTCAGCCAGGCAGCTGTCCTACTAATACTACATCCATTAGTTGAAACATGTCAATTAGTATTCTATCAATTCCTGGGGCCTTCTTTTTTACCAATGCCTTCAGTGGAGCTTGAACTTCATCATTCATAACCATTGGCTCTTGTTCATATGATCGTTCCTGCATTTTTCGAAGTCAACTAATTATTTTTCATACAAAGATTCTGTGTTTTCCTTCCATCTTCTTTTGACACTTCCTGTGTCATTCAAGATTTTCCCCATAATGCCTCTCAGTGTTGCAACTCAAGGTTTGACTTTGGTTTTCAATTCTTTCAACTTGAGAGACACTGAACAAGTTCTTCCACAATCAGCACCTTATTTGCTTTTGACTGCTGATATTATATTTCTCCAATAATTATTTCTGCAAATATTAGCCATCTGATTCCTGTGAAGTCCACTAGGTGAGGTCCATGTGTAAAGTTGCCTTTTGTGTATTTTTTAAAAAGATGTTTATTATGAATAAATCTTTGAGAATACAAAATTTGATCATTTAGTCTCCAGCCTCATTTCTATCACCAAGACATACTTTCTATCTGTTTCCAACGTTTGTGTTCCTGTCACCAATAATTTTGTCCACTATGGTGGCATAGGGAGCTCTGATCGCCTAGCAGTAGAAGCTGTGCTGTAATCATGAGGGCATGCACTTCAAATCCAACAGCTGCTCCATGGAAGAAGGAAGGATAAGCCCCTTCATGTGATTAACTGCCTCTAAAAACCTTCTGGAGGGTCAGCTGTAGGTCAGTTCTGAATTTATGGTACACAACAACAACAACATGCTAGTCTCATGGTAAGAAACTGTGCTGAAATACCAAAGGCACATGGTTCAAATACACCAGCAGCTCTGGGAGAAAGATGTGCAATCTCTTCCTGCATGGTTGGTTTAATGTCTTTGAAAACCCACTAGAGGCCTAGTAATGAGTTGATTCCAACTCAACAGCACATAATAACAACATTAACTCATAATATGAATGGCACATTTAAGTTGTACATTTGTAATGTGATTAAACATATAGACAAATACTAGCACATTTTTTGTTGTTGTTTTGGTTTTCCTAACACATGTGTCTAGTATGTAGTTAAGGAGCCATGGTGGTATGGTGGTAACATATCAGACTGCTTCTAATGGGAAAGTCAGAGATTCATGCCCACCACTGGCTCTACAGGAGTAAGGTGGGCAGTCCCAAATCATATAGATTTACTGTGTAACCTCAATGGAGGGTCACTTTGAGTAGTAATTGACTCAAATGCAGTAGTTAGTTTTAGTATATAAATGTTGTTGTTGTTATGTAGCATAGAGTTGGAACCCACCCATTGCTGACCCCCCAGCTGGTTTTCAGAGGCAGTTAATTGCATGGGAGAAGATTGTCCATCTGTCTCCTACAGAGCAGCTGGTGGACTCGAACCACATGCCTTTAGGATTTGAAGCACAGTTTCTTGCCACTGGGGCACCAGAGCTCCCTGTATAAATACACAGTGAAAATAAAATTAATTATAAATTAATCTTTGTAGAAAATGAATTCTTAATTATAATTATCAATTATTTTTACACTGTTTCTATAGATACACCATCTAATGAGTATTAATAAATAGGATTGAATTTATCTTTGCCTCCACTACCTTACCTGATAGTGACTAATAACTAATGCTTCTTCAGGTAAATTCCATTAAGCCAGTTGAGGTTTTCTCTAAGGAGTACTCCTTGATTCCTGATAGACTAATCAGTGTTGTGGATTATTCCTACAAGAACAAGAAATGAGGAATATACAAATAGTCGGTATAATTCAATAAATAAAATATTGTATAAAACCATTATTGTAGAATGAGTATAAGGATACAGGAGAGGTGGGAGAGGCTGGGAGCAGAGATTTTGGAATTGCAGGGGAGGGGGGGGTTTAATCATTGAGTTGTACAATTTGATGGGTGGGGAGAGGTGAGGGAAATGAAAGAATTTGTTCAAATTTGTATTTGAATTTTATAAATAAACTAGTAGAAAATAAATAAAATGTAAAAAAATAAAAATAAAATGTTCACAGCTATGGAGATCTGCTGGAGAGTTGCCATGAATTGCAAAGACTTGACAGAGGTTAGTTTGGCTTTTAGCTTTTGGTTTTGCTCAGTAGTAAAACACCTAATGATGTAGAGGGGTCTATTTGCTCATTAAGGCATTTCTTGTTGTTATTGTTTTATGAGTGCCATCAAATCAGAACCAACTAATAATTGATCCTCTAGTGGATATTGAAAGGAAGTAAATACAAATATCATGAGAGGAGGTTGCATATCTTTCTCTCATGAAGCAGCTGGTGGACTCTAACCACTCTCTTTGGGTTGGCAACACACCTCCTTACCACTAAACCACCAGAATTCCCTAAGGCACTTCCTAGTGAATTATAATAATTAAAGATAACATTGAGAAGAATGGAAGTCCCAAAACACTTAATTGTGCTCATGCAAAAGCTATAAAAAGACACAGAAGCAGTCATATAGATATAACAAGGATATACTGGTGGTTTAAAATCTGTAAGCTGTGAAAATAACTCAAGAAGCTGGACTATGTGGCATAAGTGTTGAAGGAAAATGTATCAACCATCTATAATGTAGATGACACAGTCTTATTTGCAGATAATCAAGGACTATAGTATGGATTACACCTCAACATCAAGAAAGCAAAAATACAACTGGACCATTAGGCAACATCATGATAGATGGGAAAAAGTTTGACTTGTCAAGGATTTCCTTTACTTGAGTCCTCAATCAACATCCATGATTTGTATTCAAGAAAACAAAAGACTCCTTGTTGCTTTGGGGAAATCTACTGTCAGGAAAATCTTTAAGGTAATTAAAAGCAAGGATGCTAATTTAAGATTTCTTGCACCTGAACCAAGCCATGATAGTTTTCAATGAATTTGTGTGCATTTGGAAGTTGGAGAATGAAAAGTGAAGACTGAAAAAGAATTGATGCTTATGCAGAGAGCTCTCTCTGGTGGGTGAGTGTTAAGGGGTTTCACTGTGAACCCAAAGGACCATTCTTTGAATCCACCAATAGCTCTGCAGGAGAAATATGGACAATCTCCTCCCACAAGATGAACTGCCTCTGAAAACCTGCTGGAGGTTCAGCTATGAGTCAGTTCTCACTTTACAGTACATAACAATTACATTCATCTGAAGTTTCAAGGTACTGAATACTAATGATTGAAAACCAGATAAGCTGTGGGATGACTTCAAGGAGATCATCCAGGAAGAAAGCAAAAGTTCATTTCAAAGATAGGGGGAAATAAATAGAAAAATTGGATGTCAGAAGAGACTCTGAAAACTGTACCAGGAATTGTACTAGAAATTGGGAATCCAAAACAAAGGGAGGAAACTAGGATACTACAAAGAGCAGCATGAGAAGACAAAACAAAGTATCAGAACAAAATGTAAAAAGAACTGGAGTTAGAAAATAGAAAGGGAAGAACTCACTGGGCATTTCTCATGTTGAGAGAACTAAAAAACAAATTCAAGTCTTAAATTGCAATACTGAAAGATGATATGGGTAATATTTTTAATAATCCAGGTAGCATTAAAAGAAGATGGTGGGAAAATACAGAATGGTTTTGACACAGAACCATTTCAACAGATAGTATATGATCAGGAAGCAATTATAATGAAGGAAGAAGTTCCAGCTGCACTGAAGGCATTGGCAAAAAATAAAGTCCTGGGAACTGATGGGATACCAACCACAGTGTCTCCACAAACAGATGTAGCCCTGGATTTTCTCACTAGACTATGCTAAGAAATTTGGAAGAAAGATACCTGCCCACTGACTAGAAGAGAGCCATATTTTTTCCATTCACAAAAATAAGTGAACTAATAGAATATAGATCTTTTTGAACAATATCAATGCTAATGTTGTTGATTGTCGAGTCGAGCACAACTCATAACAAACTTATGAACAAAAGACCTGAAGCCTTTCTATAACTATCGTCGCTTCTCAAAGTTCACAGAGTTTCCAGAGGCATAATATGCAAATAGTCTTGCTCAAGATCACCCGAAAATTGCCAGAACAGTGAATTAACAGAGAACTACAAAAAAAGTCAAATTGGATTTAAAAGAGAACATGGGCTATCAATGGTATTGTCAAGTGGATTTTGGCTGAAAGCAGAGAATACCAGAAGGATGTCTATTTGTGCTTTATTGACTATGCAAATACATTTGGGTCATTAAAAATTATGGCTAACTTGGAAAATATTGGAAATCCCAAAACAATTGTGTTAATGAAAAACTGTTGTCTGAACAGAGCAAGAAAATAGTGCATGGTTTAAAATCAAGAAAAGTAAGATGTATGTTCTTCCTCAGTCTGTATGTTGTGCAAATCATTCAAAAAGCTGGACTTGGAGGCAAGGATGCTGAAACTGTCTCAAAAACTTTGGACATATTATCAGAAGGTCCTAGTACTTAGAAAAAGACCTCTGCATGGGAAAGTAGAGAGTCAGCAAAGGACAGATAGACCCTTAATGAAATGGATTGGCACAATGATTGTAATAAATGAACATGACAGAAATCATTAAGAAAGTGCAAAATAGCATATAGTTTTGACCCATTGTTCATGGGTCACTAGTTGTAACTACTTGACATTGACATCACTCAGAAATAACAATAAGGCACTGTTGAGTCCTAGGTGCAATAAGAGGGTTCCATGAGCTCTGTGATTGTAAAATCTACTTTCCTAAGTCTCTAATTTATTCCCAGAATATTTGTTGTACAACTACGTTATTGGATTCAATAAGTGTTATTAGGAAAACAACCAAAATTAAATTTTGAAAATACTTTTATATTTAAATAGAAATTAATTTGAAAGTATCTCTAGGAGCAAATGTAGATTATGCTAGAAACTGGAGTGACACACCCAAGACAGGTTTGCTAGGAGTCATTGTGCATTTTAGTAAAGACAATTTAATCATAGTGAGGGATTGCATTGAACTAATCAGTGCAAAGTATTTCAGCAGCATTAGGGAATGACATAGAACATGTGAGCACGAATTTGAAGTCATATAGACCTTAAATCCAGATTACATTTGTTAAAGACTGTGTTTTTATCCTTCTAAGCATCATTTTTCCTATATATAAATTAAGGTAAGGAGCTGTACTGGCAACCCAAAGGCACACAGTTCTAAACCACCAGATCCTCCATGTAAGAAAGAAGGGAAATCAACTCCTGTGTGATTTACTCTGAAAACTCAATGGAGGGTCACCTATGAATCAGTTCTGACTTGGAAGCACATAACAAGAACAACAACCAACACTCTAGAGCAAAAATATGTGAGTCATATAAACACTGTGAGATTTTCAAGTAGCTACAATTAAAATAACAAGAGAAATAAATTTTTAAAATATATTTTTTTCATTCACTGTACCCAAAATAATATCACTTAAAATGTAGTCATATATTGTTATTGTTTTTAGGCTTCTTTTAGTAATTCAAAGTGACACTGTGAAAAAGAAATCTGAATCCTGTCCTGTCCTCATCGTCTCTTACACACTTGAGTCAATTGTTGCTTCCACTATCCTAGTCCATCTCATTTAAAGTCTCCCTCTCTTTTACTGACTTTCTACCTTTCCAAACACAGTGTCCGTCTCCACTCCTCACAACATGCACAAAGCATATGAGGTGAAGCTTTGTCACCTTTGCCTCCAAGTAGTATTCTGACTACACTTTCTCCAAGAATATTTTTGTTAATTAGTCAGCCAATGAAGTAGATATTTAATACTCTTCTCCAGTATCATAGTTAAAAAAATATCAATTCTTCCCCTGTCATCCTTATTCATTCTCCAGCTTTCAAAAGCATAGCAAGTGAGTAAAAAGATCCTGGCCTGAATCAAATGTACTTTACTCTTCAGACTACATCATTGCTCCTCAGTAATTCTGAGAGGTTCCTGACAACATACTTCCCCAATGCAATATGTCCCATGATATCTTGACTGCTAGTACCTAGAGTGCTGATGATGACTCCAAGTAAGAGGAAAGAATTAGTAATGTCAAGCTTTTCTCCATTTGTCATGATGTTGTCTATTGGCCCAGCGATGAGGATCTTTCTTTCTTGATATTGAGATGTAAGCCATACTGACGGCTGTAGTCCTTGAACTTCTGCAGCGTTTCAAGTCTCCATCACTTTAAGCAAGCACGTTGTGTCACCTATATTTTGCAAGTCATTGATGAGTCTCCCTCCCATCCTGATCCCATATAGCAAATGTAATGATAAATTTGTATTTTTAAACTAAAACACTGAAATCGAATGAGAATTTTATACTTGTAATATATCTCAATTTAGACTAACTACACCATGTTATGCCAAGAAATCTGGAGGAGTGCTATCTGGCCAAATGACTGAAAGAGACCTTATTTATTTCCATTCCTGATAAAGGTAATCCAACAGAATGTGAAAATCATAATTAATATCATATAGAAGCAAAATTTTACTGAAGATTATCCAAACACTACTAGAATAGTATATCAACAGAGAACTTCCAGAAATACAAGCTGATTTTAGAAGAGTCTGTCTCACTTGAGATGTCATAGCTAAGGCCAGATGAGACAGAGATGACCAGAAGGATGCTTGGTTTGTGTTTTATCAGCTATGCAAAAGCGTTTGACAGTGTAGATCACAACGAATTATGAATAACATTGAGAAGAATAAAAATCCCAGAACACTTGATTGTGCTCATGAAATACCTATACCTGACAAGATGATGTTGTCCAAAAAAGAACAAAAGAACACTGCATGTTTCACAAACAAGAAAGAAGTGCATTAGAGATATATCTTATCCTTTCTCTATATATTTTCAATACTGAACAGAACATTCAAGAAGCTGTGTTTTATGAAGAAGAATGTAATATCAGGATCAAAGGAAGACTCATCAGTAGCCTGTTATGTAGATGATGTAACCTTGCTCCCTGAAAGTGAGGATAACTTTAAATACATGCTGCAGAGGGGCAGGGACCACAGCCTTGAATATGGATTGCATCCCAGCATCAAGGAAACCAAAACCTTTAATTCCAGGCCAATAGGCAATATCGTGATAGGTGATAAAAGATTGAAGTAAATTATTTCATCTTACTTGCATCTACTGTCAACATCCTTGCCACCAACAGACAAAAAAAAAAAAAACACAAAAAGACAAGTTGCACTGGAAAAATCTGCTGTCATGGTTCTTTCCAGAGTGTTAAAGAGCAAAAGTGTCAGTCTAGAGACAAAGTTGTGTCTGAGCCAAACCATGGTCTTCTCAATTGCTTGTTATGCCTTTGAAAGCTGGACAATGACTAAAGATGACAGAAGAATTGATGTCTTTGAGTTGTGGTGCTCAGAAAGAGCATTAAACATTCCATGGACTGACAAGCAAACAAATAGGTCTGCCCTGGAGAATGGGAAACCAGGCTGTTTCTTGGAAGAAAGGATGGAGAATTTCAGTCTCATATACCTTGAGCCTATTGTCAGGAGGGGACAGTCCTTGGAGATAGCTTTCTTGCTTGTAAGGACAGAAGGTCAATGAGTTGGAAGTTACATATAGCTGACCCTTCAGCAAGTTTTCAGAGACAGTTTCAATCACATGGGAAGAGATTGCCTATCCTTCTCCCATGAAGCATCTGGTGGATTCGAATCACATGCCTTAGTGACTGCAATCTAATTTTTAGGACTGCAGTCTGACTTAGAACTACTCTGAAGCCAACCTTGCTTAATGATTTGGATTTGACTGTTGAACTGCAACCAGAGCCTATACCTAGACCAAGAAGCTGTTGTCCAAAGAAGCAAATGAACACTGCATATTTTAAAATCAGAAAAGGTATATGTCAGGGTAGTAAACTTTCCTATACATATTCAATCTGTATACTAAACAAATATTCACAAAGGAAGATTAACGTTTATATAACACAGGTGTTAATGAGTCTCCAATCCTGAGGCTAACATTCTTTTTATGTAGTCCAGCTTCTCAAATGATTGTATAGGCATGCAGACTTAATAGGTATGGAGAAAGGATACAATCGTGGTCACCTTTTCAAACTTTAAACCATGCAATGCCCCCTTATTCTGTTCAGACAGTTGCTTCTTGATCTACGTAAATGTTGTGCATGGGCACAATTAGTTGTTCTGGAATTCCCATTCTTCTCAATGTTCACAATGGTTGGTTGTGATCCACACAGTCAACTTCTTTTGAATAAGCAATAAAATACAAGTAAATATCTTGTTTTTGAGATTTTCTTTTAAGTTTATAAAGAACGTGGATTTCCATTCATTCATTTATAACATATTTTCCTCCCTGCCTCCCCTTACCACCCCAGTTCACTGTTTTCTTTGGAAAAACAGTTCTTTAATTGTTACACAGTTCCTCTCCCAAGACCACTTTACAATGCAACTCTTATTCTGGACTCTTGTCATACCAATAATATCTAATCATATATTCATTTTATACAGTTCTCTCCCTTGCCTGTTTTAATGTCAAGTACATTATTTATCCCCTCTTTTCTTAGTTTCCCCTTAGCTCCCTGTGTCAGTCCCGTTTTGTAACAGTGGTATTATACAATATTCACTTCACCAAAAAAAAATTCAGATAGTGAACAAATACATGAAGAAATGTTAAAAATCCCTTTCTTGAAGAGAGATGCAAACCAAAACTATGAGATATCATCTCACCCCAGTAAGAATAGCGAAATTCAACAGAGCAACAAACAATAAATGCTGGTGAGGTTGTGGAAAAACTGGAACCCTCATTCACTGTTGGTGAGAGTGTAAAATAGTGCAAACACTATGGAAGGCAGTATGGCACTTTCTCAAAAAGTTGAAAATAGAAATACTATTTCACCCAGTAATTCCACTACTAGGAATATACCCTAAAGAAACCAGAACTGCCACACAACCAGATATATGCACACCCATGTCTATTGCTGCTTTGTTCACAATAGCAAAGAGTTGGAAACAACACAAGTGCCCTCAACAAACGAATGGCTAGAGAAGCTGTGGTATATTCATGCAGTAGAGTATTATGTAACACTGAAAAATAAACAACTCATGAAATATTATACAAAATGGATGACCATTGAGGACATTATGCTGAGTGAAGTATCTCAGTCACAAAAATACAAGTAAATATCTATGTAGTATCATATGCCTTCAGTCCTATCCAAGATCCATCTAACATCAACAATGAGATCTATTGTGCCACAGCCTCTTTTGAATCCAGCTTGCATTTCTGAAAATGTTCTGTCAATGCACTGTTCCAGCTATTTTTTAATAATTTTGAATGTGTGCAATATTTGTGATATTATAATTTCTACATTTGCTTGGCTCCACAGTCAACACTCATGGCACCAGTAGCCAGGAAATTAAAAGGCGCATTGCCATGGGAAAGTCTGCTGTTAGGGACCTCTCTAAAGTGCTTAGGAGCAATGGTGTCTCTCTGGAGACTAAGGTACACCTGATACAGGCCATGGTCTTTGCAATCGCTTGTTATGCATCAGAGAGTTGGACAGTGACTAGGGAGGACAGAAGGAGATTTGATGCCTTTGAGCTGTGGTGCTGGAGAAAGTATTGAAAATACCACAGACTGCTATGAAAACAAATAGATTTGCCCTGGAAAGGGTTAAACTGGGTGGCTCCTTGGAGGCAAGGATTCTGAGGCTCCGTCTAACATACTTTGGACATGTTGTGAGGAGAGACCGGTCCTTGGAGAAGGACATCATGCTTGGGAGGGTGGAGGGACAGCGCAGGAGGGGAAGGCCCTCTATGAGGTGGATTGATTCAGTGACTGGGATAATCGGGATGGGAGTGTCAGAGACAGTGTGATTGGCACAGGACAGAGCAGAGTTTAGGGCTGTTGTACATAGGCTCGCTATGAGTCTCAAGTAACTTGCCGGCACATAACAACAACAACAACATTCTTTGGATCACCGTTTCTGGGAATAAGAACAATATATAATTTTTTCAGTCATTTGATCAAATAGCTGTCTTCGAAATGTTTGGCACAGGCTGCTGAGTACCTCTATGGCTACATCTGAAGCACTTCAAGTGGTCTCCCATCATTCCCTGAGATGGTATTTTTTGACAATTCCTTCAGTGCAGCTTTAATTTTTTCCCTCCTACCATTATTCCTTGATCATAGTCTTCTTGAAATGATTCCATATCTAGCGATTCTTTTTGGCATAGTGACTATGTGTATTCATCATTTTCTTTTGATGCTTCCTGCATCATTTAAAATTTTGTTCCTAGCAGGCTTTAGTATTGCAATTTGAGGTCTGAAATGGTTTTTCTGTTCTTTTAGCATGAGAAATGCAGAGTATATTTTTCCCTTTTGATTTTCTAATTCCAGCTTCTGCACATTTTATTATAATATTTAGCTTTGTCTTGTTCAGTTGCCCTTTGAGATCTGTTCCACTTTCTTACCTCTGCAACCCTTCCTCTTGTTTTTGCTCTTCTCATTCCATTAACAGTTTTCAAGTCTCTTCTGATCCATTTTGGTGTTTTCTTTCCATTCTGTGTTCTTAAAACTTTTTGCTTTCTTTATGGATTATATTCTTGGAGAAAAGTACTGAATATCTCATGAACTGCCAAAAGACCAAACAAGTATGGCTGGAGAGGTTGCAAGCAGTGTTTGCTTAAGAGGCAAGCATGGTGAAACTTCATTTATATACTTTGAGCATTTTGCTATGGAAGGGCCAGTCCTTGGAAAAAGACAGCGTGCTTGAAAAGATGGAGTAGACCTTCAATAAATTGGATTGGCATTGTGACTGTAACAGTGGGCTTAAGTATAGCAGAGATGATGAAGTTGGCACATGGTAGGTCCATTGTTCATTGAGACACGATGACTCAAAATCAACTTGACAATACTTACCAATAACATGTATTCCTTTGATCAAGATATGGCTAAACTTCTCCCCCTTCTTTCCCCAAAACAACCTCTTACATTTCAAAATAATCTATAAAGAAGCACTCCTGGTGGCTTACTGTGTAAAGAGTTGTACTACCAACTCCAAGTAAGTAATTTGTATTCACAAGTTTTTCTGAAAGAGAATGATGGACAATCTCCTCCTGTGTACTGTATACCTTCTGAAAACCTGCTGAAGAGCCAGCTGTGAGGGGCTTCTGCCTACATGGCAGTGAGTTAAGTGAGACAATTTCTTAATGTATTCAATTTGGAAATAAAATTTAGCAGACACACTAAAATTATATTTTGGGATAAAGCTTGAAAACTGACTTTTAGACTATGAATGAAAAACCATTTTTCCTCTGTTTTTCATTCCCTGCAGAGTTCACTAAAATTACAAAGGTTGGTTGTCTCAATAGCAGAACAATATTTTGAGATAAGACTATATTTTTTCTATTTCAAAGGGAATTGGCAAAATCAACCAACAGTTTAAAATAGATAACAGTGCCTGTTATGTTCATACTCTTTGGACAAGAAGAAATATATTGATTTCCATATTCTAAACATTCTTGGTCGAAAACCAATTAGCATTAAGTATTTTAAGAGTTTCTTGAATGAATGTCAATATAACCACATGCTATTGATACATATTCCTTGGAGAAGGACATGATGCTGGGAAGGGTGGAGGGTTGCTGAAGGAGGGGAAGACCCTCAACCGGGTGGATTGACATGGTGACTGCTGTAATGGGCTCTTGTGTGTCAGGGACTGTGAAGATGGCAAAGGATAGAACAAGATTCAGATCTTTTGTTCATAAGATTTGAGCTGTACTCGACTTGGTGGCACCTAACAACAACAACAACAATATTATTGAATGATGAGTCATTTACATACATGAGAGAAGAGTAATCATAAATTTTATCTATCTTCCTTATGCTGTTGTCAGGTGTCACTGAGTTAGTTGTGTGTGACTCATTGCGACCCTTTATATAGACTGTTTATTTTCTTCCCATTCTGTGAAAGGATTGGAAATAAAAAAAACAAAAGTATTTTTTGTCATAGTAGATACACATATCTTTACTTTTATGCTACATAAATACCTCAGTAAAATTTTACTATGTTTATTTCTAAATAAGTTCAAGCTACACTAATCTATTTTAAAATTATATCATCTTAATATATTTAAATATACTTGTGGAATTATGATTTTTCATAGCGACTGTTGTTAAAATAATTGATTAAATACCATATTAAGTAGTTCATTTATCCAAGTTTAAGGTTACAAAATTATTATTTTGTGTATAGTTTATTTGGCCACCCACTTCTGAAATAGCAGGCCTCTGAAAACCCTATGCACAACAGAACACAAGCAGACTAACAGAAAAGGCAACCTAGGTAGAACTTTCAAGTATGGAAATACAAAGGAGGAGGAACAGTTGTAAGCAGACCCTAGTGATTGGAACATGGAATGTGAGA
>NW_006399856.1:5882668-5908580 GCF_000299155.1 Elephantulus edwardii | reverse complement strand
GGCACATAACAACAACAACAACAATCTAAAATAAGAATGTATACATAATTCCCTCTGTTTTCCATTTTTGTGAGGCTAATTTATTTAACATAAATATTTGTATTTCAAATTTCACATAAATCCTATCATATTTTCATTCTTGGCATTGTTCAAGCTAATTTATAATACTAATTTTTTTATTCATCAACAAATCATCAGTAAGTCGTAGAAATATATAGAGAATAAATGAATTACGTTAATTAGTTGTTTGATAAATACCAAACACTGATACAAAGAAAAATATCATGCACATTGTTGCACGCCTTGCCTGTCCAGCAGGAATAAGGACACAACACACCAGCGATTCCTTCTCACGGCAGTTTACTCAGGAGTTAGTTACAGTTAGGGAGAAAACATGGAGTTCCTTTTTGGACCCTTCCGGGTGTGGCTTTTATCCCCTTCTCGGTACACCGCCCATCAGTCTCATGTGTCATGCCTCCATTGGACCATTAACCCCACGTGAGATCAAGCCGTTGACCAATAAAGACACGGTGACCAAATAAGGTCTTATTTGTGATTAAGGCAAACAAAGAGAAGCAGGAAATCAGCGCCATCTTGTAATGGCGACTGCACATGGCCTTCCACAGCACATGCTCATAACTACCCTACATTTTTAGAAATCTACCAATTATAAGGGCTTTGGTCTTTGAAATTGTTACTCTCACTTTGGCCAGCTGGATACTAATATAATATTTGAAACAACTTGGTAAATAACTTTGATAAGTCTTCTAAACTTAAAAAAATCTTTGCATCCTCATTCTAGCAAAACCAACTTTAAACTCAACTTTAAAGATGTTATGTCATGTAATAATTCAGTATATATTAAGTAAAATTGAGCATTATTATAAATTCATACTCCTTTTGGAAATGAATTATGAGTTCAAGTAAATCTGACAAACCTCCCTGTTAAACTTGCTGGCTCAAATCTGTTTTATCAAAGAGGGTTTTTTTTTAACATACAATGCATGATCAGCTGAATTGCATAAGCCTCTCAATAGGCTTCAGTGTTACAATTTTCCCTATTTTATTGAAAAATTATTTAGAAATTTACCAAGGCACTTTATAGGTATTTCTGGTGATGATTTCCTTGATTATATATCAACAAATTATCATAATTTTAAACTAAGTCTTTTCATTATTTAAGAGGAAGATCTGAACTGTGAATTTTTTTATTGATTTAAAATCAAGAAAATAGTATTTCTCATCTTAGTAGGTATATGAGGAAGAAAAGTTATTTTTGATTCTTAAGAAAATCACAAAGAGGAATTACCTATAGATTGGAGCTGGAACTGCATTCCACTTGTAATGCCTCTGTCAGCAAAGACTTAGTGGAAGAGGGTTTATAATAAATATTCACATCTGCTGCTTTGGACACTCTAATCCATCCTAAGGATCTTTGCTGTGTCAGGCTTTGTTCTAGATGAAGAAGCCAAGTAGTTATAAAAGTTTGCAAATAGGCCATATTTATCATGGTTGGTTTTACTTTTATAACCTCTTTCTGTTTCAGAGATATTCATGACCATTTAGAGTATTATTTGTGATTAAATATTTCACTGTGGTTTTCACGGTGATCTCATTTTAGAACTTTGAAAGGAATGAATAAGTTCTGTTTTCATAATTTGTCACTAGCTTAAATCTGTCAAAAAGGCATCATTGATTTCAGTGCCATAGTGGTTATAGAAAAGATGATGGGTAAATACTCGGGCTCTGAATCCCAATTGATTAAGTAGCTTTACTCATACTTAGAATGTCATGTGGAGCTAGTTACTAAGCCTTTTCAAACCTTTCTTTTTTCATCTACATAAATCTTTAACATGGATTATGATGGTAAATCCTTTATGTGATAATCCATATCAAGTACTAAATAAAATGGTACTATAGAGGGAAAGCTTACTAATTTTTAGATATTTCTAATACGATAATATACCCTAATTATGATTATATAATCATATTTAGAGTCACGATATCCTTATTCAACCAAATTATTGAGTTTATGTAAACATATTCTATTTCCTTGGAACTTGCTTCCAAATTCCCTAGTAGTTTCCCACTGGAATACCTAAATAAAGTATTAATTAAAATTGGATTGCCAGTTCTCATTTGATAGTAAATTCGTTCTCATTTTATAAAAAAATCCCCACTCAAATGTATTTAATATAAAAATTATGAGAAGACATTGTGTTGTATTTAGCTTTCTTATGCAACAAAATGCAATTTAATAAAGTTTTGAATATAGTGTGAAAAGTCTAAGTCATCTCTGAAATGAAGGTGTCTACTTTAACTCCAAGAAAATAAGAAACTTATTTTAAGGAGTGTCACCTTTTGAAAGCAGAAATGTATATTATTTTATTTTTTCAATATTCAGAATAATAATTTAAATTCCAATTCAAATACATAAATTACTTGTGATATATAACTTTTTGGTAGATAGACATTGCAAATCTCCACTTATAACACATACCGAACAGGATAGAACAGGGCTCAGAACTGTTGTCCCTAGGGTCATTATGAGTTGTATTAGATTCTGTAGCACCTAACAGTAACAATAACATCTCTAAAGTCTTTGTAACATATAATTTATTTGAGATAGTTAAGTACAGTGCATCATTGTTTTAAATATTAAAATATTTTAATATAAAATAAAAGAACTTAAGGAGAATTGTGGGATATTTCTCGATTTCTGAAAGAAATTCTGATAGAGCACTAGATTTTTGTGAGGTTACCCCCTCTTCATTTTTATTTTATTTTGTTTAATGTACAAAAGTTGTATACCTGGTGTATCATTCATGTATGTTGCATTTTCACATATTACTACATTCACATTGTGTTTCTAAGGATCACTCATATACCCTGTGTTTAGAAAATTAATCATCATTAATCTATGCCTACAAGAGTCCTGCTTTTTCAGGTCCTCATTGTCTCTTTCCTAATTCCCTCACTTCCCCTCTCACCAAACTGTTATCCTGGTAGTCGCCTCCCTGCCCTACCCCCTGGTCCTCTGCCTCCCTCTCCTTCTCCTTTTTATTTTATTTACATCTAATTACTGACTTGTCTTACTTTTTAGTGAAATGATTTCTAATACACATAATAGTTAATTCATCTTTAATGACTGCAATCTAATATAAAATTATTTTTTAATTACACTTAAAATAAGCCAGAATATTCCATTGCTTGTAAGCTGTGACTGGTTGACATAAAAGTTTGTGGCATTCCTCTCTCTTTCTCTCGCTCCCTCCCTTTCTCTCTCCCCCTCCCCCGCCCCCCCTTTCCAGGTCGAGTTTTAGCTGTGGCGAGTGGCAGTGGAGTTATCCATTTGCTGGATCTTAAATCAGGGCAGATTCACAAGTTGACGGGCCAAGAGAGTGAGGCACAGACAGTGGTGTTTTCTTATGATGGCCAGAGTCTGTTTGCCGGAGGCTCTGATGGCACAGTTCGAACGTGGTCTTGATGGTCATCTCTCTGCGGAAACCTTCCCTTTAAAGCTTGACAATGCATCCTGTAAACCAGTAAACGGCTGATTAAATATGCTAGCAGGTAACAATCGCAATTTACTTTAAAACAAACAACAAATATATATTTAATCTTTTTGTGACTACCAATAAAAAAATTTAAACTTTCTGCAAAATTGTTTGTGTCTGGGTCTTTTTCTCTCTCTCATTTTGATAAAAATGTAGAGACAGAGCATCTTTGCTAGTGGTTTGGAAGAAACAGCTATACAATGACGCCTAATGACAGACTAGATGAATTACAGGAGATTGATTTTTAATGTTAGAGAACAAACTGCAGAAGAAATCAGCTACTTCCCCCACCACACCCCTCATCAAATTCAAGCTGCAGAAAGATCTGAACTTTAATCATAGAACACTGGGAAAGTCCTTATGCAATCCAAAGGTCAGATGAAATCTGTGAACATTCCTTTTTCCAGATTCTTAGGCAATGATTATGCCTTATCTATTAATAAAAATCGAGGACTGCAGATGGCTCAAATTTAAATGCAAGCCTCTTCCGGACTTTCATCTCTGCAGCTCATCCAAGAATGCATTAGGTATAATTACAATGATGATTTTGTTGTTGTTGTAATTTCAATGCAAATAAGTATCTCACACGCTCCCCTGGTCCCCTTTTCAAATGCATGCATCCTGCTGTATAGGGAGACAGAGAGAGAGAGAGAGAGCAAGTGCCAAGAGAAGGCTCTAGCCTGGTCTCCAGAAGCAGCTCCGGATTTTGACCAAGCTGAGCTCAGAAGCCAGTTGTTGGCGCTGTCCGTGGTGCTGAGGAATTCCCGGCTGCCGGCAGAACGAGCTCCACATCAGCAGTCTGCAAACTGCTCGCAGTGATGCAGAAACCCAGCTAAAGTTGCTCCTTGCCTTCACGTTCACACTTAGCATTTTCTGGTGTGTAAGAGGGGATCCGAGCAACATATTTTGGATGATGCTGATGGTATTACCGGCGGAACGGGCTTTAAGCATGCTGTTGCTGTTTGTGGTCCTGAGAGCCTAGCGAAATCACCTCTGCTGCCGTAGCAAACACTGTGTAAGTGAACTCATGTGTGGAGGAGGCGTAATCAGCCGGGAAATTTCAGAGAAGGATCTAGGAAAAATGCTAAAAATAAGTTCAACATGATTCTACTACTGGGGTCTGGATTTCTACAGGACCGGCATTGCTTCTTGCTTTGAATTCTGAAGACAGGTCCGAAGCTTATTTCTTATGTGTGTCTGCTGTGTTTCTCCCTGGAAGGGCGGGAGACTGCTTCTTGACTGTTTTGAAATGGGTGGTAGAGAGAATGGATTGCCTATAATTCATGCTTGAAAATGTATTCTTTGGACAATTAAAGAGGAACTACTTTCCCTAAAACCTGCCTGACCTTTTAGTACATATTGGTCTGTGACCCCCTCCATCACTATTAACCTCCAGAGTGACTAGGTAAGTGTATCTTTTGACATGAACATTTTTTTTGCCAAATAAACAGATGCAGTAATTTTAAGTAAAATATGTAGCAATATAGGGGGTCGGGGGGAAAGTTTAGCCAGGAAGTAATCCTCAGCTTGGCAATGTTTACTTATTAAAATCTTCAAATAAACATTTTATTTCTGTTTTTCTAATGTTTCTTCTCCTCAATATATAATATTATAAATTGCACTACTGGATCTAATGTATGAAGGAAGCTGCTCTAAAAATACCCACAGAACTTTGTTTTAATAAAAAGAAAATCTTGAGTTGTTTTTGTTGTTGTTGTTGTTGCAGCAGATTTTAAAATGTACTTCAAATAATAAAAGCTTGTTTAATGTTAATATCCAGTATATCTTACCTCCTTATTTTTTTACCTCTAAGTTTACATTTATCATAATCTGACATATTAATGCCTACCTGTAGCTTTCAAAGAGATCATTTTCTGTCTATGTCCTTTTGAAGTAGACTGATACGTGTATATTTATGGCTTACCTAGCGTGCTCTGACAGATACTACCAGAATAGTATAAGAAAGCACAATAGCTCCTTTTTCTTCCAATATAAACTTTTTAAATGCAGGAGAGATAAATAATAGCATGTTTAATTAGTTAAATACATTCATGCTTTTTTAGAGGCTTGTATGTGTTTGGCCTCTGTAGTAATTTGAGAGGAAAAAATGCTTTGTCAATGGAGCTTCAAGCTTCTCAAGTTGGAATTATAGGTTTGCATTTTCCTGTTCTATCATGGATCATTTTTTGACATATTTTAAAAGAATCCCATCTACATTATCATTATCTACCTAAAAAGAATTTTAACATCAGTGAGCAGTTTCCTTTGGAAGGAAAGCATGAATATTCTACCTCCCATTTTCCTATTACTAAAATTTGCATAGCTAACTTAAAATGCACACTATAATATGATAGTGCATGAAGTTTCCCAAACCACTTAGATCTTATTTAAAGTCATCATCTGTACATGGAATACTGAGGAGATTGTTCATCATTGCTCTTGTTGTGATCTGAAAAGAAACCAATAAATGACATTCATAAATTATCTGTAAATGTCTTATATGTAATATTAGGGATATAACATAAATTCAATAGTATTTAAATAGATGAATCAACCATTTACCTATGTTGTCCTTATCTGTTCCTCTCAAAGGCACAATTTCCTCAGAACCTTTGTGTGAGATAGTCATCCTAAATATTTATGTATACATATGGCTACAACCAACAATCCACATCAAGTAAAGTTTACAAGAGCCATGAGCCAATACTATTAAAATTAATGAAATGTATTTATTATAAGTAGCAAAACCCTGTGGTAGTTTCAGAAAGTTCTGTGAACAAGTGTATGCTGGCCTTATTCTGAAAGCTGCCTAGATGCAAATATTTTGACATGTCAAAAGGAAAACTGTTCTTAAGAATGTGAAAGTGGTAGTAATTTTATTGCGAAGCAATTAGTTAAAGTAGTATTACCTGAATTCTGGATCACTGTTGCAGTAAAAATAATATTAACAGAAACATCTTTCCTGCCCACTAGGAGCTTACCTCTTGAGTAAAATAAAGATATGGACAAGAGTCCAAATAATTTTAATTTTAACAAACTTTCTTTGATATGCTAGTTCTATTTTACTATTTATTCTTTTAAATATCCTTTGTTTTATTAACTGTCAAATAGTTTATACTGTTTTTATTCTTAGCTATGTTTCAGAATCCAGATTCTTATTCAGGAAAACATTTTACTCCATGTCAGTACCATCATTGTTTCCAATAATAGGCACAAGGAAGTAGTAAAGCTTTCATACTAGTTTTGTACTATCTCTACCCCAATTGTAACTTCAACTATTGGATTTCCCCTTTATATAGAAATAGATTTCCCTCAACAACCTACTTTTTTTGATACAGAAGATAAGTACATATATATATCCGATAACTTTTTTATTAGTAATAATAAATAATGTGAATCCAAACATTCTTGAACTGATTGTAATCATTACTTGTCACCAACTTTTGAAGTTTAGTAAAATCAACTCATGTGATTCAAACAAATTAGAACTTTAAAATGAAAAAGTTCATTTCAAGTTGAAGTACCTAGGTAGAATAATTTGTAAATGACAATTTTAATGCATATGTTACAAAATGCAAACTCTTAAAACTTCTTAATAAAATGTAGATAGTTGCATGAACTTAGACTTTTTGGAGTACTAGTGGTTTTTTTTTATGGATCCAAATCATATTTAAGAGCATGGCCTTAATTAAATCTACATTCTCTTCTTGTATGTCAAATTATTCTCTTTAAATATTTCTTTTCAGCTGACCCCTCTTGTATTCCCATGGAAGCAGCTGTGTATATTGACTATTAGGAGCACATCCAGACACGTTTGAGGAGGGGGATGGCTCTTCATATCCATGAAGCCTGCATACTTCTGTTGGTCCTCCCTGGATTGGTTACTTCTGCTGCCATCAGTCATGAAGATTACCCTGCCGATGAAGGCGACCAGACTTCCAGCAATGATAATCTGATCTTTGATGACTATCGAGGGAAAGGGTGTGTGGATGACAGCGGTTTTGTATACAAGTTGGGAGAACGATTTTTCCCGGGACATTCCAACTGTCCATGCATCTGTGCTTTGGATGGACCTGTTTGTGACCAGCCAGAATGTCCTAAAATTCACCCAAAGTGTACTAAAGTGGAACACAATGGATGCTGTCCTGAGTGCAAAGAAGTGAAAAACTTTTGTGAATATCATGGGAAAAATTACAAAATCTTGGAGGAATTTAAGGTATGAATGACCCTCCGTATTTGTTAAGCACTAACTTTTGATATGTTATGCTTAGTAGAATGCTACATAAAAGAATAAAACTAGGAAATTTATTTTACATTTTCCTTTGAATTTAAGATTATTTTATTGCAACACACACACAGAAGTAGTCTTGAGGTCAACAAGTAGTGAATTGACTTACTGGTCACAATCTATACTTTTTTTCCTAATAACCCTCCCCGTAAGAAATGTGTGGGGTATCTTGAGATTTTTACATCTTGCCTCTGTCTTTCTTCTATGTTATTATAAAATATCTTCTTGAGGAAACTTAGTTATGTCTGTAGCCCCTTAATGAAATCAAAGAGAGTTTTTTGGTGACGTATTAGCTTGATTTGGGAGGTATTGTAGACTTCTTCTTAAGAACAAATAATAGCTTCATTCTGTTCTCTGCTGATTAGAGTTTTTACTTCCAAGATTCCGTATCAAACTTAATTTTTCTCTCAATCTTTGCATTATAAAAGGTAGTTAAAAAAAGAACCATTATTTTCTTCACCTTCATGGTATTTATTGGTCTTTCTTTTACTGCTTGTGTCATATTTTAAAATACCTTGGAGTTTGTTTTTAGTTTTTCTTGGATTCTTTATTCTCCAATAGCTAATTTTAATGAGGATATCCTACAAGCTAGCTCTGAAGCCTGAAGGTATAAATTAGTACATCAAAAGTTTCCTCCTTGGATGTAATGGCAGTATGTGCCTTGGAGTATCTATTATACTGATGGCTTGATGGAAAAGGTTCTCATTTTATCTAGTCAAGTTCTGTGACAAACTACTCAAAACTTTATAGGCAAGAAATACAGAGTTGATTATCAGTTATGTGATTGTTAATGTTTGGAAAAAATGTCCAGCTTTTAATACTGGCCAAATCTCCTCCTCCACAAGAGTCACATTGTGCCAAAAGTTAACATCGGAACAATAAATTTTTAGTGGTCATAATCCAGTGGAAAGATTCAATATATTGGTACTTCACCATATTCCACATATTCCAAGTTACAGGTTTATACTATTTCTAATTTATAGAAAATATATAATAATTTTAAATAGATTCCTTAGAATATAAAGGAAAAATTAATTATAATGCTCATGTTCATTGTTAGATGTAAATATTGCTTTATAATTTTATTTATCCTGTGATATTTAATTGCAGAATACTTGGAAACAAAAGCATGAAAGTCTAGTAAAACTTACCATTATTAACAATAAATGGTAATTACAAACCAAAAGGACAAACAAATATATCTTAGAGAAGATGCAACCAGGGTGCTCCTTAGAGGCAAGGATAGTGAAACTTTGTCTCACACATTCTGGGCATGTTAGGAGAGGCCAGTCCTTGGAAGAGGTTACCGTGCTTGGAAAGGTGGAGGGTCTGTGAAGGAGGGGAAGGACCTCAGTTGAATAAGTTGACACAATGACTGTAACAACGGGTTCAAGGACAGCAGAAGATAATGAAGACAGCACAGGAAAGGGCGGAGGTCAGTACACTATGAGTTAGAGTTGACTTGGCGATGCGTAACAACTAACAAACAGCAACTTATTAACTGTTCACTGACCTCTAAACTGTTAGATATACTTTTGCATCACGTATTTTTACTTTATTGGGAGTAAATATACATACTAATACGAGTAAAAACACATGAACTGAATACATAATTTGATTCTAGACATAGCTCCAGAAGCATGTCTCATAACATGTCCACATCGCTCAACCAGGAAACAGTAAAAGGATTGTAGAAACATCTTAAAACTTACCTCAAGCAAAAGTGAGTATATCAGATAAAATTTCTGCGGTCTATGCACTTTGATAAGTACTTCATAAACAAAGAAAAAGAGAGTTTAAGCTTGGCTAACTCCATTAAAATGCTAGAAATTGTTCTTACCACAGAATATTTTAAATAATGCAGATAGTACAAAATGTATAAATGTGAATAATCTTTATATGTAGTTATTGTAATTAATTTTAACCAATTATTGTGCACAGTTAATCTACCTGACTTGTGCAATGGGCTTTTTAAGAGTAGTATTTTTTTAAAGAATCAAACAGATGACATTTATCTCAAAGATTTAGAGTCATACAGTGTTTTGAGATTACCTAGCGTAAGTTCTACATTAAAAAAAAAGAACTGAGACAAAAAAAAAAGCAAGTTACTTACCTGTAATCATCAAATTAGTTAACATGACAGTGACTGCAACAGTGAACTTCATGAAGTACAGAGAAGATGATGAGGATAGAGCAGGAGAGGCATGACTTCTATCTGTTGCATGGTGAGGTCCCTAAGTAAAAGTCAACTGGACTGCACTTAACCATGACAATAATATCTATCAAATCCCTCAAAGCACTTTGACTTTAGAGTCAAGTAGATCCGGATTCCAATCCCAAAGATATCACTTTGATAGGTTACTTTTGATGAAACCCTTAACTATTCTAAGCATCAGTGATATTGACTTTAAAATGGTTGAAATAATAATTACCTTCCTGTGGAAGAACATATTATAATGGCTTAGTGAAAGAGTTTATGGAAAAGTACTAGTCTTATGATGTCAAGTAGCCAGTAGGTACTAGATAAGTGCTTGTTCCTCTCACTTAAAACTCCAATAACCATAGGTTTATTTTAAGTTCTGAATTCCTTTACAACTTCACTCATATCCTATAATTGAAATTGAACTTTAAAACCATTCAATTAAGAAATGCAATACCTTTGGAAATGTTAGCTAAAATCTATCATCTTGGTTCCTTTAACCTAGTTATCTAGGGAGCAGTAAGTAATTTTTAAAGATGCTCAGAACTTTAATGTCATAATCCTGGCATATTATTAAGGAGTTTGTATCATGAAATATTATTTACATATACTAGGTTAACTCAACTTATTGGGATCTTTAGTATATAATATACAGTAAATATTTTTACAGTATAGGGTATCCAGATGGCAGCATTTCTACTACAGACAAGACAAATTAATGTGGAGAGAGAATAGTGAAATACCTGGAATTAATTATATGAACCACAGTATAAATTGTAAGGTACCTGAAGTCAGAACCTTACCAACTTCTCATGGGGCCTATCCAAGCAAGACTTCTTTTTCTTCAGGACCTTCCAAGTTGAGTTCATTCTTAGGAAAGTAATTAAAATTCATCTGAGAAAAATAAGAATTTAAAAAAGAAACTTTAGTAAAATCAGATACTAAAGTATATAAAAAACTGCAAGGAGACTAGAGAAATAGAGATAAAAAGTGATATCTGACTGAAAGAATAACCACAGAGAGAACATTTAGAGATGAGTTGGTGAAGAGTAGATAGGAGGGAATGACTATTTAGTCAAAATATTTCTAGTTGGTTTGAAGAGAAACAGAATAAAATGCAGGTTTGTGCATAGAGATGACCTACTTAAATACAATTTTCCCCCCAAAGTGTTATTTTGCAGCCAAGAACAGAATTGAATAAAAGATGAAGAGAAATTAATGGCAGAGCAGAGAGAACAGTAAAATTATTGGATTAAAAAAACAAAGGGTGGAAGGACATGCATAACACAACACCACTCAGGACACTATTTTCTGAAAAATAAATTCCACTGTGTAGTCTAGAGTCTGCTCTCTCACCACTCCAAATACCTACTATCTCATTGACTTCTCTTTATTCTGTGTGTGCATGATTTGGTGAACAATCTTACATCATTTCTGACCTCTATGTCGACACTTCAAGACTCTATTCAGGCCTCATCTCAACTGAAACATCTGTCTTCTTGTCTCATGATGTTTCTTGAGATGGGGTCTCATTCTTCTCCTCTAACCTCATGCAATATTCCATGCAACTCATTATAGCAGTAAGTGTAGTCAGACACTGTTAAGTACTCTAAATGTACTTTAATGCCTTTCATTTTAGTAATTATACCATTATAATTATACTTTTACTAGTCCTATTTTACAGATGAGAGAACTGAGTACCAATGTGTAAATAACTTGCTCAGGGTCATGGAACTAGAATGTACATGAGCAATTCAAACCCAGAAAACCTGCCTACAGAATCTTACATCTTGCCTTTTACCTTGATGGTCTCTATTACACGGAATTACTGCACATAACGTGAAATAACCCATCTCTCCTATGAACAGTGAACCTTTTATTCTACAAACTATCCTATTTTATATTTCCAATCCCCAGTACAAAGTGAACTAACTAAAGGCAATCAATACATTTTTAATGAAGGATGTTAAGGATTCGCATCTAACAGGTAACTTATAGAATACCAAGCTAGAGTTCACTTACATTGTTGCTATTATGTGCTCCAAAGCCAGAATGGACTCATAACTAACCCTCTAGCATGTTTTCAGAAGCTGTAAATCATATTGGAGGAGATTGTCCATCTTTCTCCCATGGATCGGCTGGTGGGTTTAACTGTCTGCTTTTGGATTGCCGGTGCGACTCCTTAACCACTAAGTCACTAACCTCCCTTATACTTTCTGTTCATTTGTTTATGTGTTTATTGTAATTAGTTAAGGAACACCCAAAGTTCTGATAGAGAATACCCTCTGGGTATCTAAAGTTGACGCAGTTTGAAGTTCCTATTTCTATTTTAGAGCTCTGGTGCCTTAATGGTAGAGGAAGTACTCTGTCATTGGCGAGCTTTGTGTTTTGAATCCACCAGCTGCTCCGGTGGAGAAAGATGGGAAACTTCTCCCATGTGTACTTCTATTCTGTCCCTACTCTCATTATCTCTCCAAACACAAGACTGGGTCTGGATCAAGTCTCAATCCCAACTTTACAATGACCACCCAGTATGTTAGGTAAGTTCTGTCTGTGACTCTGCATAGTTTCAACAACAATAACAGCAGCATGGTCACAAAACCTAAGTCCACTTTCATCTTTTATGAGTTTGTAGTGTGTGCTATTGAGTTAGAACCAACTCATAGCTGACCCTGTAGTGGGTTTTCAGAAGCAGTAAATCGCACTGGAGGAGAACCTCCATCCTTCTCCTTCTGAGCAGCTGATGGATTCGAGCCTCATATCTTTGGGATTGCAGTGCAGCTTCTTACTACCACCAGGCCACCTATCATTTTGTAAATACCAAAACCAAATATAAATTTTTCTATGTGTGACAATTAATGAGAATAATAATAGTCATATAAATCCTAAAGTTTCTTTCCCAACATTATAGAAGCAAGCTTTGAAGAATATTTTGTTTTTTTCTTTACTTCTTTTGAAAAATTCTTTAGTGTTCTGATAATATTATACTAAGAGAAAGGTCAATGCAGTAGGTTCTCTCATTTTTCTTTTATGTGTACCCAGGTAAAATGACACTAGAACTTACTTTTAAAAAATGAGTACAAGTAATGAATTACAATAGTGTTTCCTAACCACCGCCCCCCCCAAAAAAAGGTTGATTGGAAACATAGGCTCTATCTATCAGTTTTGCCTCTGTGCTTAACTATTTCATGCTGAGTTTCTGAAAAGGAGAAATAATATCCTATTTTTGCTCAGTATTTTTATAACACTGACTCTGCTGGATATTTCTGGATATTTCTTTATACTTTAAAAAACTCTTGATTTAATTTTAGGTCATCCATTGAAGGTTATACTATGTGCAGCTGAAAGAAATCTTATTTCAACTTTTGCATACCCATTTTATTTTAAAAGGTGATTTTTGCAACAGTCAATATCTAGTGTCCCCAACTTTGCACTTGGGTTTGTCTATGGTCAATATTTCTTTGCAGGCATCACCCTTTGCACTCTCCCCACTATACTTTTGGCCAAAGACAAATTGGCCAAGTCTCTGATTTTTCTGTTTGAAAACCTTGGTGTGAATATTTTCTCATGCTTCACATTTGGTGTTGATGTTGTTTCTGTGTAAATAGAATAAGCCTTTTTTTCATGCTGTAGTAGGCTGCATAGTTTTTGCCCTAAATTTTGTATTTAATATTTAAGACTTGAGGAAAGAGACAAAGGGGACAAGAAGTTAAGCACTTGGATTATTTTGACATGTGATCACCCCCACCACTCCCACTATGCTTTAAACCAGTTTAGCTGAAAACTGACTTAACTTTAGTGCACACATACACACATACGTCTGTCCTCATACACACCCAAGGATAGTTTTTCTAGCTGTTTAACAAATCTGGGCTCCTACGATGAATGGCAGATGTAAAATTAAATGTTCAAAAACGAGCAGAAATACCTTTGAAGTTGGCCATAGATGAGTTTGTTTGAGATCTGATTTCATTTAACTCTGGGGAGGAAAGGGAGGCAATTGGGTACAAGAGCTATGGAACCAGATAAATGACAAAACAGGGAAAGGGAAGGTTGTGGGGAAATCCCATTAAGGGGACAAATAGCCATTAACTTATGGAAACACAATTCATTGCTCCACTCACACATTCCCTCATATGCTACTATACTAGATTTTTTTAAATATACTGGATTTTAAGAAAGGCATGTGAATTGAGAATGTTACCATAGGCTTTACAATTTACATTACAAAGTCATTTTTTTAACAGTAGGAAATTCTATCTTTACTTTAACATAGAAATGAGTAAATTTTATATAATATGAGTGAATCTCTTAAGAAATGTTATTCAAGATGTAGTTTATGAGTTTTCAGAGGCATTTTGAAGACTTGATCCAAGAAAAGTTTAGGAATACATCATTTCCTGTAAGATATTTCATGCAAGAAAGATATTTAGGGATCTTCAGTTGAGAGGTTGTGAAGCTCAGTTCTACAGTGGTTTTGCAAAGTGTGTTTTGTGGCTCAACATAGATTTCAAATAAATTCAGGGATGCCTTTTCTTTTCATGTTTTTTAGAAAGAACAAATACTTATCAAATTGCTGCCTATTGAAGATTCAATCTAGAAAGTGGTATTCACTGGGCTCAATGTAGATATATTATTTTAATGTAGATATTTTTAAAGAAAGAAGGAAATTCCCATAGTTTCAATAAATAGATAATTTTGACTTAAATTGTAATATCTGACCCAGGATATTAGAATTCCATTTTTTTAATTAATTTAATATATTTATTTAATTGTATCCTAGTTTGGCATTAGCATATTGTGCTCATTTGCCTGTTTCAATTTTGCGGAATTACACAAGATCTAAGAAATCCATCAAATTTTTAAAAATATTTTCTCCTTCAAACACTGCACTGAAAATTGGGAATGGTCACTAGGTCAGATGATACTGTTCAACATGAGGAAATAGAGGTGTGCAAATAAATGGCTCTAAGTTAACCCTGAGGAATGAAACAGCCCATTTTCAGTCAGAATTTGCCACTTGCTTTAAATTTTAAGAAAATTGATGGTCAGTTCGATTTTTGGTTAGCTGTACATAGGAGTAATTTTTCATGTTCTCCCAGAGATATTTACGGCTGTCCTTCATGTTGGAGAATGTTGCAGTTAATGGCGATAACTGTGATAGGTATGACTATGGAGATTTGTGGCTGGGCTTCTGCACCCAATGCACATGGGGAGATTGGTGATTGATTTGCAAACAAGCTGGAGATTTGCAGAACTTGTCACTGATAGTGCCTAACTCAGACTTGAGGGCAGCCATCAATGGTTTTATAGATATTGATGGCTTCCCCGTTCTTTACACAGTCACCAAAAGTGTGAATAGAAACTGAATGAGAATGGACATTGACCATTCAAGGGTATGATAGGCACAAATCTGTTTTCTTCTACTTCTTATGTTTTATAACTCAGATATATACATATAAACATATGTGTGTGTGTGTTGTTGATTGTTGTCGAGCTGAACACAACTCATAGCGATCCTATGAATAAAAGACCTGAAGCTCTTCTATACAATCATGGTTTCTCAAAGTTCATAGAATTTCCAGAGGTATGTTGTTTAGGAAGTGGATGCCATTCCTTCACACACACACACGCACACACACACACACATATATGAAATTTATGAGTTAATGTATAATTGCAAGATCTAGATTCATTATACATGAAATATATATATATGAAATTGATTAGTTCATGTATAATTGCATGATCCAGATTCAATAGACATTATATATATATATATTTATATATACATGAAATTGATTAGTTCATATATAATTGCATTATCCAAATTCAAATTTCTTCATACATTCTTGGATGTATGTATATGTCTGTGAATTAAACAGGAATGGCCAAGAATGTTCTTACGTTAAGAACATCTCCTCAAGATTAAGTGAGTCCTGTTTCTATTCCTTGTAGCCTTGCTACCTAGACTAGTGACCATATTGTTTTGGAAATTTCTTCCTACAATTGATTTATATATCTGTCAGTTTGCCTTGTCGTACACAGGACAAGAAGGAAAAAAAACTTATATTTCAGTTGTTCTTTGCTACGTTTTCAAGGAAGAGCTAAAACAAATAATATTTGAAGTTTTCAGTGGGTTTACTTATCCAGGTGATCTTTATTACAATAACTCAAAATGGGGAAGTTGAGTTGATCCTGTCTTATCAAACTGAGTAGAGCTGCCCTATACAGTTTCCAAGACTAGTCATTGAAGAGGGAGCTCTAGAAACCTGTGAGTGAGGAGTTGAGCTGGCAACCCAAAGGCAGGTGGTTTGAATTCATTAGCTGCTCCATGGGAAAAAGATGTTCTTGGCCATTATTAGTTGAGCACTGGCTTTTAAAATATCTGAATTTTGGGCTTTTCTCACTACTACTGATTGTCATTGGTAATGTCAACCTGACATGCCTCCATAGTTGATTTTCTTCACTCTAGGTTGCTGTATGGCACATAACAATATAGCTCTATCTTTGCAAGAATTTAATGACACTGTGAAAAGAATGAATAAATATCAAGTGAGAAGAAATATTATTTCCTAAAAAATTTTCAAATCCCATTATTTTATGATTATAAGAAGTATATAAAAACACACTGAATAAAACTCTTTCTCTACTTAATCATGTGACCATGAATAAAACTCAATATACTTATGTTTCTACCTTTAAAATGAATGAATTCATATAATCACATGTTGTTGTTGTTGTTAGGTGCCATCGAGTCACTTGTGACTCATAGCGACCATATGTACAACATCCCTAAACTCTGCTCTGTCCTGTGCCAATCTCACCGTCTCTGACACACCCATCCCGATTACCCCAGTCACTGAATCAATACACCTCATAGAGGGCCTCCCCCTTCTGTGCTGTCCCTCCACCCTACCAACTATGATGTCCCTCTCCAAGGACCGGTCCCTCCTTGCAACATGTCCAAAGTATGTTAGACGGAGCCTTAGAATCCTTGCTTCCAAGGAGCAGCGCAGGATGAATCTGTTTGTTTTCCTAGCAGTCCATGGTACCCTCAATACTCTTCACCAGCACCACAGCTCAAAGGCATCAATTCTCCTTCTATCCTCCTTAATCATTGTCCAACTCTCTGATGCATAGCAAGTGATTGCAAAGACCATGGCCTGTATCAGACGCACCTTAGTCTCCAAAGAGACACCATTGCTCTTCAGTACATAGACCTTGAAAATAAGAGATTTGAAAACATATTATTATATATCAATTTATAACTAAAAATTCTGATCATAAATTTGATGGAATTGGTTTAATGAAACAGCGTTCATTTGAGATTTTGAATTCTTTGTTTTATTTGTTGTTTGATATTTATCAGCCACAACTATTCTTACTTATTGGCATAGCATTGAGTTTATAGTATTTGAGTTTATACACATGCCTTCTGTGTTTAGGAATCATAGTGTATTTTTTAATAATCCATATCCTTTATTCAAAAGCTGATTGTAGATAATAGAATTGGAAAACAATTTTCAATTTTTTTTCTGCTTTCTTATTTATAATAAAGGCCAATGACAAAGGTCAAAAGGCTGTGATAATACCCTAACTACCTGATTTTTTATTTGCTAAGGTGATATAAATACATGTCTTTCCTGTAGACTTTTCTTCTTTATTTTACTATTTAACAAGAAAATATCAGTTAATTTCCTCTTTTCTTTCAATTAGATATGTAAATATGTTGGAAGCAAAATTCTATTTCAGCCAATTGTATATAGAAATGTGATATCAAGTCCTATCACCATGACAACCTAGAGTAGACGTGAACAATAAAATATTGGCACATCTAAATCGGTCTGACACAGATTGAGTACAATTAACAAAAGAAACTAAAGTTTTCAAAGGCTCTGGTGAAAAGGAAAATTGTGATAATGAAACCAAATAACATAAATCAAAGTAAGAGAAAATTTATTTACTATTATTTATTCTCATTATTCTCCACCTTATACTAGGGACTAACAAAAGAGCTTAATTAGCTGTAATTGCCTATTTATTCTGGTGGTTTTAGAAACTGGGGATTTCTGGTCTTGGTTTTCACCAAGGAGGCTTCCCACTCTCATTATAATGCAAGGATAGGCTATGCAGAATTAATGGCAGGTGCAAAAATGTCCAGCTCCATGGTCCGTAGCAAAGGAAGATCCCAACTTGGCTCATGATGAGTATAACCTAAGGAATGCTGCCAATATCCTCAGCCCCAAACCCCTCTATTTAAGTCTTATTGAATAACTACCTATATTTTTATTTTTCTAAAACTTCCCAAAAATTCTCTTAATTCAACAATGTAATTCCCAGGCTCTTTTATATGAACACTACTAGTTTCTCTGAGGTTATTAGTGAGGGTATTTGTTTGGTTTTGTTCTTTGGTTTTGTTTTTATCATGATCCCTTCAATTTAAGAATCAATGCAGCCTTTAGCCCTCTTTGAGAATTTTCTGCCTTTTTTTTTTCTTTTCTCCATCTATTTTTTAATTAACTTTAATGAACATTTACATAGATTTTGGATTTCCATTCATTCATTGTTGCATTTTTCTCCCTGTCCCCCAGTTCGCTCTTCTCTTGAAAAGTAAAAGAAAAATTCTTTCATTGATACACAATTTCTCCCGCCCCGCCAGTACACTCCACTATGCAACCTTAATTCTGGATTCTTGTCATAACCATAATACCCAATCATATATCGCTTTTAAACTGTTCTCTCCTTCATCTGATTGTGTAAGGAGCCCATCCACGTATGTAAGAGATTTGTTTGAGAGTCTCTGAGAGTGTAAATAGTTACCAAACTCAACTAATAGCGGAAAAGGTGGATATTTAATTCCACACAAAGACACATTGAAGAAATGACTGGTATTTTAATTCTGAAGAATCATTAACTCATTCCACACATGGGTTCACCATGGGTTGAGTATTGGTTTTTGTTTCTTTGTTCTAATGTGTAGTTCACAGCTATATTAGCAATCAATGTATTGTCAAACTGAATTTAAATTAGGCTCTACCATACAATTGAGCAAAGCAATTACCAGACATGCCTTATTCCTGCCTCAGTGTCCACACCCTAAAAATGGGTCTGCTGTTGTTGGGTACTGAAAAGTTGGAACTGACCTATAGCTGTCTGGTGGGTTTCCAGAGGCAGTTAATCCTACAGTAGGAGACTGTCCATCATTCTCCCGTGGTGCAGCTGGTGGTCTTGAACCATGTACCTTTGGTATTGCAGCACAGTTTCTTGCTGCTAGGCCACCAGAGCTCCCTAAAATGGGTCTTCTAAGAATGAAAAACTACTTGGCATACAATAAGTGATTTCTAAATATTGCTTAGCCGCTTTCTTGTGACTATTATTATTAAGCCCTTATTCAATCCTAGATTTCACAAACTGAAAAAGTTTATTGAAAAAGTCTATTAACGTCTTGCATTTTTATAGGAGTCCAATGAAACATGTATTTAAGATTGTTTTCTCATCATACAAAATTCCCTTATAACACTTCTCTTTGTGCAAGTGAGGGAAAAAAGTTTATTTCAATTAATATTTTTTTGCCTGTTATTTAGAATGCATTTCATGTAGTTCACGAGCATTTAAAAATTAGTTTTACATGAATATTTTAATTTTAAGTTTTAAAATAGTAGTAACATGTGCTAATAATCTAGAACGAAGGTTGACAAATCAGAGTCCATGAGTAAAATCAGCTTGCAGCATGTGTTTACAAATACATTTTTATTGGAACAAAATTGAACTCATTCCTTTAGACAATGTCTGTGGTTGATTTTGGACTGCAACACAAATTTGAGTAGTCATATAGTCAAAAGGGATTATTTGCAAAGGGTATTTTCCATCTTTTACATATTAAAAGTGTTTTCTTTATTTTTTAAAAAGTTTACTAATTCTTAATCTTCTTTCCTTTCTAATTCCCTTAAATGGTGCTGTCACAGATAATCCTGAGGCTTACAGAATCTTTTTAAGCATGAAGACTTACTTCATCCGTACATGGTCTCAGGGATCTCATGTCACACATGTACATATAAAACGGCATCTAGATTTGCCTACTTCAAATACTATACATATTGCTGTTATTAATAGCATTCATAACTCATATCTCTTTGCACACTTGTCTCTAATGAATACAGCTTTGCTCTTTTCATTGATGTATAATAGCTTATTAACTTCCCACTTACTGAAAATTCTCAGGTGAAATAGATAAGTAAAGATTATAAATTCTTCCATTTTTTGACATCTCTTGGGTTCTGCTTTGGTTGTTACAAGTCAAGCAGATATATTCAATTTAATGTGATATAATAGATATACTAAGTGCTGTAATAATAAGTGGAAAAGTCTGATTACTTAGGTATTGATTTTTTTTTGTAGCACATGGTTTCTAATCCATTTTCCATAGCTTGATTTCCTTTTTAAAAGGTCAAATGTAACTTACATGTGGCATAGTTTTGAGAGGTATACCAAAATAAAAAAAAACATAACTCTAACCAGCAAAAATGCTCCTAGTCTATCCAAATGGTGGCCTAGTGATTACGAAATTGCTCTGACATACTAAAGGCAGGTGGTTCGAATCCACCAGCTGCTCTGAAAGAGAAAGATGGCCAGTCCCCGCCAATAAGGTTTACAGCCTCTGAAAACCCACTAGAAGATCTGCTATCACTCAGTGCCAACTCCATGATGATGACTTGACTTTAGATTTTTTGTGATGCAAAAATTTAAATAAAGAAAGAAGTCATTTATTCTGAAGTGCTTAAAGGAAGCTTTCCAAAGAGTGGTAATTTCAATGCACTGAAAGGATGTTAGACACACTTGAGAAGTTGGCAAAAGTAAATGCAAAGCCACTTTCAGAGAAAATTGAGTCGCTCTGAGGCCGCAGCATAGAGTACCAAGGATACAAATAGTGAAAGAATGAGGAGGAAATTTGGAGGCAGCTAACAGCATGAATGTAAGGCCAAGACACTTCATCCAAAGAGAGGCATTGAAGGGCTTTGATCAGGAAATTGACACAACTTGATCTGTGACAGTGGGGGAAAGATTGCAAATGGTAGTTGGTAGTTTTGTAAAATATTTAACCTATGTGTTGTCTCCTCTAATTCTTTGAACTATGAAGATATTATCCCCGTTTCATAAACTAGAAGACTGAGATTCAGAGGAATTTATAGACTTGTGCATATCACGTAAGTGAAGATTATCAAGGCTAACACACCAAGAAAGGATTCTAGTTCTTGCCCTTACACCTTGTCAGTTTCCATTCATTCCCTTAGGAGTTGTGCAACTAGTGTGATAGAGATAGCTTATTTTTCCTTTCAATATAGACATTACCTCTATTCTTGAATAGCTTTTTTAAAAATTAATTTCAGTGAACATCTACAGAGATTTTGGACTTCCATTCATTCATTGTTGCACTTTTATCCCCGCCCACCCTACCTCCACACTCAGTTCACTCCTCTCCTTGAAAAGCAAAAGAAAAATTTCTTCATTGATACACAATCCCCCGCACACTGCCACCCCCACCCCCACCCCAAGTATACTCCACTCTGCAATCCTCACTCCGGACTCATGATAATCATAATGCCCTAAAATGTACTGCTTTTAAACTATTCTCTCCCTCACTGGCTTCAATGCAGTAAACATAATTTATCCAGCTTTTCTCAGTCTTACCCCCACCCAAATGTCAGCCTCCTTCTACAACAGTGGCACCATATAGTATTTGTCCTTTTGTTACTGAGATATTTCACTCAGCATAATAGCTTTTTTATTATATGTCTGAAGTGTTTCAAGTCAAGTTGCATTCCTTCTTGGCAGTAATGCAGTACACTATTAACCTGAGTAAAAGTCTTTGCTTGCTTCACTCACTTTGTTGCATTTACAAAATGTTTGTTATTTATGTATGCAGATATATGCATCTAATGTAGATTTCTAGTATTAAACAAACTAAGTCTACATTCTAGACACAGTGAGGAATGATGAAGAATGTTATTTAGAATGTATTATTTTTTTAAAAAAAGAATTTTTGCGTTAGTGAAATGTTGTTGTTATTGATTGACATCAAGCCGAGCACAACTCATAGCGACCCTATGAACCAAAGACCTGAACCCTTTCTGTAATTATCATTATTTCTCTACGTTCATAGAGTTTTTAGAGGCACATTGTTTAGGAAGTGGATGCCACTACTACTTCCAAATCTGTCTTAATCTGGGAGTTCCATCAAACACTGTCCACCATGGGTAACCATTATGTAATTTGACACACCCATGGCAGAGCACTCAGCATCACAGCAACCCCAGGTTACTCCAGAACAGCAAATTGACAGACCACTGCTGTGCTACTTAGAAGAATGTTCCTCCAAAATATAGACTTTAAAAAAGAATAACTAAAACGTAGAGCTTGTTATTAACTTTGCAACAGTGGAAATGCAGAGAGTGAAAATTTCTAGTGTCATCTACACTGTCATTTCTTGAAACTAAATAAATAGCCACAATTCTTATTTTCTCTACAGGCTAATTTTGTGGTCCTTTCCTAAATATAACAGAGGAAAAATTGTTCATTATCTCTTTAATTCCACCTAACATTAAAAATAGTATTCTGCCAAAATCTCAAAGAGTAAACTTCTGAGCGTTAGAAGGTTTCCTTATGGAGAAAATGGACAATCACACAGAATCATCTTCTTGTTAATGAGACCTTAGATATTCACATTGAACTAGAGGACACTTAAGTCAAGACTGGAAACTGTGAGCTGAAGTTTTCCTTGTTAGAAATTATTATTTATTATTATTATTATTACTACTACTACTACTACAACTACTACTATTATTCTTTTAAATTTACAAACGTAGAAAAACGATGAAAGTTATACAAGTGTTCAGGTTGTCTATGACTCAATGGCACTTAACAACAACAACAAAAACAACAAGAAAGCTCTGTTGTCCTAGTGGATAGAAAGTTATGCTACCAAGCCAAAGGTGGATGGTTTTAATCTGTGGCCCTCAGGCCTGGCTTTAATTGCTTTTGGTCAAACACTCTTCTAAGTGGTACAGCACTGGTCTGTACACAGGTAATTCGTAGTGGTTGTTGTCATTGTGACACTAATGTGTCAAATGTGATAATGGTCACCCATGGTGGATAGTATTTGGTGGAGCTTCTCAATTAAAACAAGCTTGGAAGCAGGAGTGGCATCCACTTCCAAAATGGTATGCCTTTGGAAACCCTATGAACTTGGAGCAATGACGGCAGTTATACAAATGTTCAGGTCTTTCATTTATAGCATTGCTAGGAGTTGTCTACGACTCGATAGCATTTAACAACAACAAAATTAGATATTGATGTTATATCTGCATAAATAAAAATACACCTTTTTTAATAGAAAAATATTGCCCAGTGACGTTCTCAATGTAACCAGAAGTTGAGTGCAAATATTGCTAAATTTCAGATGGTTGACAGATTGTTTTCAGATGCTAAAGGTACCTTCTTTAAAAATGCAATATTTCAAATAATATATAATAGACATTATTATATCATATTTTAGTTAATTTATGAGCAATATACTCCCCTGAAAAGCATTCCTCCCTTTAAAAATGGACAAAGACACTTTAAAAAAGACAAAATAGAATACTACTCAAGTGGAAACTATAATAATAATAATAGCCATTTAATCCATGCTATTCAGGTTATAAGTTCCTTCACATATTTCATTTCCTCTTATTCTTACAATAATGCAATGAGAAAGATTAAAACAAAAAAAAATTATCATAAAGTTTATTCTGAATCCTAATGATCCTATAGGACAAAATTGAATTGTAAATCAGGGTTTCAATCTGTTATCTTCATGGTCTTTCTATCTTGGAGCAGCTAGTTGATTTGAACCACTGACCTTTTGGTTAGCTATCAAGCAATAAACTAGTCTTTCCAGGGTACTTATGAGAAAGTTCTTTGTTATTATAGTTGTTGTTAGGTCCCATTGAGTCAAGTAAAACTCATAGTTAAACTCTATGAACAGAAGACCTGAACCCTGTCATATCCTCTGCCATCTTTATTATCTCTGATATACTTGAGCCCATTGCTGCAGTCATTATGTCAATGCATCTCATTTGATTCTTCCTCTCTTTCACTGATTCTACATTTTTCCAAGTATGATATCCCTTTCCAAGGAAGAGCCTCTCCTAGTAGTATTCCCAAAGTATTAAAGATGAAGCTTCAAACATCTTAGTCTCCAAGGAGGACTCTATCTGCACTTTTCTGAACCATATCTGCTTGTTCTTTTGGCAGTGAAGGAGGTCCCCAGCAACCTTCTGTAGCACATTACTCAAAGCATCGATTCTTCTGTGGTCCACATCAATTGTTTAGTCTTCAGATTCATAGCAAGTGATTGAGAAAACCAATCAAGTGCATCTTAGTCTTTAAACTGGCATCTTTGCTTTCCGGTATTTTGGAGAAGTCCCTGCCAGTGGATTTACCCACTGCAATATGACACCTGATCTCCTAACTGCTAGTAACAAGGATGTTGATTGTTTATCCAAGCAAGAAAACATCATTGACAATTTCAATCCTTTCTCCACCTATCATTATGCGGTCTGTTAACAGGTGAAACGGTGAAGATCTTTGTTTTCTTGATCTTGTAATTGTTGAGGTGTAATCTATATAGAAAGCTGTAGTTCTTGATCTTCTGCAGCAGGTGTTCCAAGTTCCCTTCACTTTCAGCAAGCAAGGTTGTTGACGCATTTTCCTTCGATCCTGTGGTCACATTCTTCTTCACAGAAGAATTATTCTTCATGAATTACAGCTTCATTAATTGTTTGCAAACATGGAGATTGAATAGATATGGAGAAAGGATACATCTCTGATGCATGCTCTTCCTGATTTTAAACCATCCAGTGCTTCTTTGCTACATTCACACAGCAGCTTCTTGATCTAGGGATAGGTTGCACTTGAACATAATTAAGTATTCTGGGATTCTCATTCTTTTCAATGTCAGACATAGTTTGTTATGATCCATACCATCAAATGCCTTCACATAGTTCTAATGGGAAAGTTAGAGCACCATTAATATTGTACCCTTTTGAAATCATTCTGCAACTGAGAAAACCTATATTTAAATTAGTTAAGTAACTAGTCCAAGATAAAAAGAATACTGTTTAATATTAATATTATGTGTTAGATATCAAACCAGCTTATTACACAGTAGCTTGAAGCTAAATTTCATAGGATACTAATAATTTAATATACCTAGTTACAAAATGTGATGGTCTCTGTGCTCTGTAAAACAATACACACTATACTAGAAAATATATCAAGATATTAATCAATTTTTAAAATTAAATATATGTTCATATCATAACAGCACATGTAACCTTATATATAGTTACTATATATATTTATGCTATAGTTACTCTGCGATATAATTTTATAGAGTGAGGGAAGTTAAGAAGTAAGCTATGAGCTAATTAGCAAGCGAACAAATCTGTCTCAAAGGAAATGCAACCTGAATAATCCTTACAGGCAACGATGCTAAGTTTTATCTCGTATACCTTGGGCATGTTGACAAGAGAGGTAGTCTTTGGAAATAGACATTATGCTAGGAAAGGTGGAGAGTCAGTGAAAGAGAAGAAGACCCTCAATGAGATGGATTGACAGAGCAACTGCAAAAATGGGTCTGGGCATGATGGAGATTGTACACAGGTTACACATGATTGAGATGGCACAGGTTAGAGCAGAGTTTCAATCAGTTATTAATAAGGTTGAAAAAAGATAAGGCTGCTATTCATCAATATACTCAAAGGTACCTGACAACAAACAAGGAGCCACTAATGGACATTAAGATTTATTTAAAACTTGTGTTTT
>NW_006399856.1:5878270-5879573 GCF_000299155.1 Elephantulus edwardii | reverse complement strand
GGAACAGACCACCAACTACTCAAATACTACAATTATCTATTTTACATCAATAGTTTTTTTTTTCTCTTCATGGAATCATTAAAAAATAGTATTACTAGTAAATGAGAAATAAAGAAACTATTCCAACGTTTGGAAAGTTTTCCCCTGACAAAAGTTAGTGGCAGTAACTTCTGTGATAATCTAATCAACACTTCCGTTATTAATAGGTTTGGTTTTTCCAGAACCATAATTTTGAAAAGCTCACAAAATGCACCATGCATGCAGGCTGAGTTATGGCACTCCCTCTGCTCCATTATCACTTACTTTGCATGGTTCCTGAGGAATAGAATTGGTCCTATTTGTCTCTTACACTATCTTTTTCAGATGAAATATTCTAACTGTGCTATATCTTCTTCCGCTTGCATATGACTCTGCTTTAAAACTGTTCACGAATGACCTACTCTTTGTCTGCTATCTACAATTTGTCCTTTTCAATATCAACAGGAAAGTTTTGAAGTTGCGCAGTTGCCCAGTTCTCCCCTATTGCATAAATTGGTGATAAACCAGGCATCCTCAGTGAAAAGCTCTATAAGCTGTGCTCAAAAATACTCAATTCTGTTGTCAAGGACTTTTCTTGTACCACACGCAAGTGTCAATCTAGTTTATCAATGAGGGACGAATGGCTGCTGCTATCCAAATCCCTAGCTTATCTTCAGTCCTCTAAGTTTTGCATTGTTTAAGAATCTTGGTGGCATCTAAAGTATCCTTGTGCTCTCTTGAATAAAATTTCCTATTTTCTTGAGAAATGTAATCTATCCACCTTAAAAAAAAAAAGCACTGATGATTTCAACCTAAGGATATATTTGCTTGTATTGTCTTTATCTGTACTTTAATTTTCTGAATGCTATTCATGTTTCAGAAAAAGTTCAATTGTATTTTTATGAGTCAGTCTGAAAAAGACTAGGAGAAAAAATAAAAAAATAAAAAAAATAACATTGTCAGGTTATTGGAATGGGTGGCATATAATTAAAACAGCTCATGACCTTTAAAAAGTATGTCAAGTATTAAAATTAATTGTTCACAAAAAACATAGGAAATGTCAACCCATATGGAGGTATTAATATTTCCACCATTGTGTTGTAACTCAAGTGATCTGTGTTTTAGTTGGTAACTAGTAATATCAGGATTAGGTTCTTCATCAACTATTCCCCAAGCTTTTAGGGCTGTTCTTTTTGTTTTTGTCTTGAATCCACAATTAACACCCTTGGTATGTTGTTGTTGTTGTGTGCCATCGAGTCTCTTGTGGCTCATAACGACCCTATGT
>NW_006399856.1:5872464-5876795 GCF_000299155.1 Elephantulus edwardii | reverse complement strand
TTACTGCCTCTGAAGACCTGCTAGAAGATCAGCTATGAGTTAGATCTGAATCGAAGGCACGCAACAACAACATGTACAACAGAAAGAAAATCTGCTTGTCTTGAGCAATCTACCTCATTGGGGGTCTTTTTTCCCCTTTACTTGTCCCCCTACTTTTTCCAATCGTAATATCCTTTTCTAGGGAATAGCTCCTGATAAATATGTGAGAGAAAGTTTTACCATTCTTGCTTCTAAGGAGAATTCTAACTGCACTTCTTCCAAAACAGATTTGTGTGTTCTTTTAGCAGTCTTTAATATTTATTTCTCTTCAATGAAACTACAATTCAAATTCTTCTTTGATCTTCTTCACTCATTGTCAGTATTTAGTATGTCTATGAAACAACGGACAATCACATGACTTGAGGCAGGCACGCTTTGGTCTTTAAAGTGAGATCCTAGGCCTTTAGCACTTCAGTGACATCTTGGGCAGCCCTTTTCCAGTGTATTTTGTCATTGATACTTTGGCTGCTGCTTCCACAGGTACTCCTTGTGGAACCAGGTAGAATGAAATCATTAACAACTCCAGTATGTTCTCCTTTCGTCATAATGGTGTTTACTGGGGCAGCTGTGAGGATATTTGTTCTCTTTATGTTGCGGTACAATTATAATCAAAAGCTACAGTCTTTGATCTTCTTTGGTTGATGCTTCATATCTATTTTAACACATATTAAATACACATAGAAAGGTCAACAACAATAATTCTATTCGCCACTATAATGGTAACATTATAGAATTGAATTAAAATTATTTGTTAAAAAATTTAAAAGCTAAATAAAATTTTAAAAGCTTATTTTTCTGTCTAAAGTCTAGTCTTAATTGGCCCTTACTGATAACAGGATAAATGTATCATCCATCCTCGTATGTCTTATATACACTAAAAAAGGCAAATAAACTCATACAACCCTGTTGTGTTTCAGGGTAAAACTGCTCCAAAAAGTTTTCTTTACTATCATCTTTTTGGATACAGCTCCCTTGGCCCATCTTCCATGGAGTTGCTGAGGGCAGAATCCATCAACTTTGTATTTTTTAAATAAGTTTAATGAACACTTACAGAGATTTTGGGTTTCCATTTATTTATTGCTGCACTTCTCTCCCTGCCCAGCCCTCCCCCACCCCAATCCATCAATTTTTAAGGTTAATAACAGATTATCAACTTCTTGTGTTACTCTAAGAACTTACATACACTAACTCATACATAATGCACATTCAATAAGTATGCCAATAAATAAAACCATTTTAAACAATGCATCTATCTTAGTTCTTAATCTTGGTTTATCACACTGAACACAGTAATTCAAAAGTTTAATAATATGAATCTAGAAGCTGTTCAAAAGGAAAAAGATGGGAAGGTTCCTCCCATAAAGATTTATAGCCTTAGAAATTATATGGAAGGTTGCTATAGGTCAGAATCTAAACATCTGCACTGGGTTTATAGAAAGTCAAAATGCCAGGGAACAATATTTCATGATATATTATCATAATGCTAACTTGCTATACGTTGCAGACGACTCAATGGCACATAACCACAAAAACATAGTATATTGGTTGTTTTTTATTTAAACCTCGTGTTTAGAGTAAACAAGACTTTGGGGAGGGCCTTTGTATTTAAAAGCTGGTTGTTATTATATTTTGGAGGAACATTCTTCTAAGTGGTACAGCACTCTTCTGTCAATATGCTGTACTGAGGTAACCTGGGGTTGTTGTGATGCTGAACCTTGTGCCGCTGGGATGTCAAATGCCATATAAGTTACCCATGTAACTGTAGACAGTGTTTGGTGGAGCTCCCAGATTAAGACAGGTTTGGAAGCAGGGGTGGCATCCACTTCCTAAACAACTTGCCTCTGGAAACTCTATGAATTTTCCTAAATGACAATTGTTATAGAAAAGCTTCAGGCCTTTTGTTCATAGGGTCACTATGATTTGTGCTCAACTCAAAGACAGTCAACAATAAAACCACTCCTTCAGAAATAACCAAAACAACTGTTCTTTAACTTCTTCTTTAACTCAAATGATACTACTATAAATATTTGCTGACTGAGAGGAAAAAACCCCCAGGTTTTTGGTTGTTGTTTTTTTTAATTTACCTCAGTAGCATTAAAATTCTTAAAGAAGTTCCAACTCTATGTCCATAATTTGATGTGATTTACAACCTCGGTGTTTCAAATATGCTTCAATCAATAGGGCAGCTCAGTGAAGAGGTCACTATAATCCCATTGAAAATCGAATACCGAGGTACATTTTAATCAATGATGCGATGTGTCTTCTTTCAGAAGATTGTGAATTTTGCTTAAAAGTCATTGGCCCTCTTGATTATTAGGTGACATCTGCTGAATGCAAATTACTGGCTACAGGAGTGGCTGTGGATGCTAAATATTCTTGCACTTCGTAATTTAATGTATATTTTAATAAAGTGAACAGTGAGATTCCTGACAAGCATCAGCAACTTTGAAATGGAGTCTTCCAAATTTCTCATACAGTTTGAAAGTAATGAGATTTGTTCCATAAAGTGATGAAATTTATGCCATAAATTATCTCCAGGAGAAAGGTACTTTTTAAAGCAGTAAATTTTCCTTTGTAGAGCAGAACAGATTTTAAATACTTGTTTGATGGAATTTTTTTCAAAAGCAAACTGAGTTGTGTGCTCTTTGCTAATTTTCCCATTATCTAACAAATTAAACACCACAAGGTTTCAGAAGTTGAGTATCATTTGGTCAGAAGGAAAAATCCCAAGCTAGATAAACTGCCAAACTTGACACTCAGATTATATCCCATCTATTTATGAATCTGTCTTTCTAGCCTTCAACAACACTTACAGACAGCCTTCTAGGAATCAGGCTTTGTTTCCCAGAATATTCAGCATGTATTTTATTGTACTTTGTGCTCTAAACCATCATTTACAAAAATGTATCGGTTTTCAAGCTATCAGTCCTGGCTAACATCCCTGTACTGAATATGAAGCCATCTTAAACTCAATGCACCTTATACAATGAGAATCCAGGCCCTTTAGCAATTCTTTTGCACGTATGTTTGCCCTAAATTTAGTTAGTATGGTATTTTCTAATGCAATATGAGTCTGTAATCATCTACAGTTAGTCTATTCAATGGAGTGCTTAAAGATTGACTTACCTTCCAATCCACACAATGCAACATTATGAATTTCAAATTACCTTTGGAGAAATGAGTCTACATTCATTGCCATCATATTGGAGTCCAAATAGTTATTTAATGGCTTGTACTCAGCAGTCTTTTAACTGCAGCAATCTTTTACCCTTTACTATATTTCTGTGACATATATGCATAAAAAATTCTTTCCTTGAATGATAAACATACGTGAGGTTGATCAAAGATATGACTTAATAAATAAGAAAATACTAGTTATGCATATATGGTTAACAAAATACTCTGTCAGTTCATTAACATGTTTGTTGTAATCTATTGTAATCTGTGATGTCTTCTATGTGCTAATACTGCAATGGACACTGTTTTATAAGAAGCTTACAATCTAAAAAAGAAAAGAAGCTTACAATCTCTAGAACAGGCAGAAAGGACAAATAAGCAAAAGTAAATAAATGACTAAAATAATGTCACAAACTTTTACAAGCTCTGAATTCGTGATAAGATAGAGAGAAATCGTAGTGCAGCTGCTTTACCAGGATAGTGGGAGACCTCCATAACGCATGCAATTGAAGCTTACTGTTACTGCTGTGGACTGTTGAGACAGAATAGCTGAACTTCCAGTGGATTTTCAGAGGCAGTAAATTGTTTGGGAGAAGACTGTCCATATTTCTTCTGCATAGCATCTGGTGGCTTTGAACCATGTGCCTTTGGTTTGTCAGTACAGTTCCTTACCACTAGACCACCAGCATGTTCTTAAACTGCTAAACACCTAAATTGTGACACATCAGGAGACAACAAATTATGAATGGATTTTTAGCTTTTTTTGGTTTTCCTCAGTGATTTACAGTGATCAGGTTACCCATTCATGACTACTCTTTATCTAAGAAAGAACTTAATTATTGTTTAGATTATAGTCCTATACTTTCCACATTATACTTAAATTATAATTTTAAGAAAGCTATGACTGTTTAAATATGCACCCAGTATTAATAATGTTGTAATATTTCTCATGAAATTTAATATTTCAGAATTTCAGAACCATCTCAGGAGCAGGTTTGAGGCTTTGAACACTAATGAGCGAAGGCCAGATGAGTTGTGGGAGGATATCAAGGGTATCATCCAGGAAGAGTGCAAACAGTCATTGCAAAGACACAAGAGGAAGAAAAGACCAAAAT